>NC_135233.1:1109525232-1109722732 GCF_051348905.1 Ranitomeya variabilis | reverse complement strand
CCTGTCCTATATATATACACTGCACAGTACCACTCCTCCTGTCCTGTATATATATACACTGCACAGTACCACTCCTCCTGTCCTGTATATATACACTGCACAGTACCCTCCTCCTGTCCTGTATATATACACTGCACAGTACCACTCCTCCTGTCCTGTATATATATACACTGCACAGTACCGCTCCTCCTGTATATATACACTGCACAGTACCACTCCTCCTGTCCTATATATATACACTGCACAGTACCACTCCTCCTGTCCTGTATATATATACACTGCACAGTACCACTCCTCCTGTCCTGTATATATACACTGCACAGTACCCTCCTCCTGTCCTGTATATATACACTGCACAGTACCACTCCTCCTGTCCTGTATATATATACACTGCACAGTACCGCTCCTCCTGTATATATACACTGCACAGTACCACTCCTCCTGTCCTATATATATACACTGCACAGTACCACTCCTCCTGTCCTGTATATATATACACTGCACAGTACCACTCCTCCTGTCCTGTATATATACACTGCACAGTACCCTCCTCCTGTCCTGTATATATACACTGCACAGTACCACTCCTCCTGTCCTGTATATATATACACTGCACAGTACCACTCCTCCTGTCCTGTATATATACACTGCACAGTACCACTCCTCCTGTCCTGTATATATACACTGCACAGTACCACTCCTCCTGTCCTGTATATATATACACTGCACAGTACCACTCTTCCTGTCCTGTATATATACACTGCACAGTACCACTCCTCCTGTCCTGTATATATACACTGCACAGTACCACTCCTCCTGTCCTGTATATATACACTGCACAGTACCACTCCTCCTGCATATATACACTGCACAGTACCACTCCTCCTGTTTATATACACTGCACAGTACCACTCCTCCTGTCCTGTATATATACACTGCACAGTACCACTCCTCCTGTATATACACTGCACAGTACCCTCCTCCTGTATATATACACTGCACAGTACCACTCCTCCTGTCCTGTATATATACACTGCACAGTACCACTCCTCCTGTATATATACAGTGCACAGTACCCTCCTCCTGTCCTGTATATATACACTGCACAGTACCCTCCTCCTGTCCTGTATATATACACTGCACAGTACCGCTCCTCCTGCCAATCCTGTTCCTGTCCTGTTCTCGGATAGGCGACATTGGTCTTTGGGAGGGTTAATATTGGTTTATTATTTTCAGGAATACTATGGGAAAATAAAATATATATATATTGGAAAACACATTTAAATGGATTATACCAAGTAATCCCCTTTCCCGAGAACTTTGTAGTTGCTGGGGTCCGACCGCTGGGACCCCCATGATCTCGAGAACCGGCGCTCTAAAGAAGCGATCAATCGTGGGCACTGTGGCGACATTCACACATAGCTCTTCAAATAACGCCTTTAAGAGGAGCGTTGAAGGGCACAACACAGTATAGGAAAATTCACTGATCGGGTGTGGGGGGAGTGTTAAGGTACCGTCACACTCAGCGACGCTGCAGCGATATAGACAACGAGCCGATCACTGCAGCGTCGCTGTTTAGGTCGCTGTAGAGACGTCAAACACAGCAGCTCCAGAACGATGCAGGAGCGATCCAGTGACGTAACGGCGACTCATTTATCGTTCTCACAGGTCGTTAGCTCCATGTAAAACATTGCTGACATCGTTGCTTTTGCTGTCAAACATGACGATACACGCCGACCTGACGACCAAATAAAGTTCTGGACTTCTAGCTCCGACCAGCGATATCACAGCGGGATCCAGATCGCTGCTGCGTGTCAAACACGACGAGATCGCTATCCAGGACGCTGCAACGTCACGGATCGTTGTCGTTCTCGTTGTAAAGTTGCTGAGTGTGAAGGTACCTTTATAGTCTGTGGGCTGGTGGGGTTTGTGTGGCATTGCTCCTTTTTTGTCCCAGTCCGGCCCTGGACAGCTCTGCAGGGAGGCTGCCATACTTTGTACTGGTTTTACTCCCTGCATATTGTGGGGCAGCTGAAGGGTTCAGGTAGCAGTGTCATCGCCCTGTGTTGTTCTGTAGCCCACATCCCCACACTGACTATATACAGTGGGCAACTAAGGGGTAGACAGCAGTTCCTTATGAATAGTAGGGTCAGTGGGTAAATGTGTCTACCTGTTTTACAATGGTATGGCCCAAATGTGAGCTCAGGTAAAACATTGCCAGAAGCTAAGAGGGACCAAACTTTCTTCTCTCTAGCCTCTGACATGTCCATACACAGGCACTAATGCCCTCACACTTCTGCCAGTATGTACTTATCACACCTGTCTGCCTTACTTCCTTGAGGAGGGACGGGAACCAAAGTTGACGTGTTCTAATATTGAAATCCCATTTCCCAGCTCTGGAAATTCACCACTTACGGTTGGAGGATTGGCAGTGATTGCATGGTTTAGAGGAGCACACTTCCATTTATAAGGGGTTGTCCCCGTCAGGCTGGGTTTACAGGAGGGATACCCTCCGCGAGGCTGGAGGTTGTGGTGCGTATACAGAATGTAAACTTCACTCTTGTGAACCCAGCCTACAACTAATTATGTAATGGTGCATGTATTACTAATGCAGATGACGTTTGCGTGTGTCGCCATTTCTAATTCATCTATATATTTTACTATATTATACTGCTCTGTAGTAAGCACCGTTCTGCGCCCATATGTCTGTAGTAAGCTCCGTTCTGCGCCCATATGTCTGTAGTAAGCTCCGTTCTGCGCCCATATGTCTGTAGTAAGCTCCGTTCTGCTCCTATATCTCTATAGGAAGCTCGGTTCTGCTCCAATATCTCTGTAGTAAGCTCGGTTCTGCTCCAATATGTCTGTAGTAAGCTCCATTCTGCTCCCATATGTCTGTAGTAAGCTCGGTTCTGCGCCCATATGTCTGTAGTAAGCTCCGTTCTGCACCCATATGTCTGTAGTAAGCTCCGTTCTGCTCCCATATCTCTGCAGTAAGCTCTGTTCTGCTCCTATATCTCTATAGGAAGCTCGGTTCTGCTCCAATATCTCTGTAGTAAGCTCGGTTCTGCTCCCATATCTCTGTAGTAAGCTCGGTTCTGCTCCCATATCTCTGTAGTAAGCTCGGTTCTGCTCCCATATCTATGCAGCAAGCTCAGTTCTGTTCCCATATCTCTGTACCAGCCTGTTTTTAAAGCCTGTTATGTCTGCTGCTTTAATGCAATGGCCAGAGGTAAGCAGGGAAAAGGAGGGCCACCGCAACTCGAGGGCCACTGCCTTGTGATTGCCCCCCAGGCTGAAAAGTGCCAGCCAGCCCCTGCTATGGGTAATGGGATAATCTCATTAATATATTCTACGATGAATGTCCCGCACACATTAGGGAAACTAAAATATATGCTACAATGGGAGGATGATCTGGGGCTTGTCCTGCCCCTGGAGACATGGCACAAATGTAGTGATACTCTGTCTAAAGGCAGCCACCAGACATCCTTGACTGAAACATCACTTAAAGTGTTACATAGGGCATACTACGTTCCAACAAAGCTACATGCTATATACCCACATATCTCTGAAAATTGCTTTAGGGGTTGTGATATCCCTGGTGATATGCTTCACATTTGGTGGAAATGTCCGATTGTCAAGATTTTGTGGCAAGAGGTCAAACTAATTATTGACCAGTTTTTTGGCAAACCAATACCTATGGACCCTACAGTATTTTTATTGGGCAAGAAACATCATGGGTTTTCAAAGAATTTTCAGAGATTGGTGAATACCTTTTGTATGGCAGCAAAAATTCACATAGCTGCTAAATGGAGAACTCAGTCACTGTCCATTTCAATGGTGAAGGATAGAATGAATGAGATCCTACTATGTGAACGAATCCAGGCAACCAGGGGCGATGACTGGAATGCTTTTTTCCAGATTTGGAACCCATGGCTCGACCTTGACCACGGCGCTCCACTGAATCAGGCCCTTATACGGTCTCCCTGAATTTTTAGTTTATAATGGTCTTTATTAATCTAAATTGTTCTAGTGGAGGGGGGATTGTCCAGGATCTCTATATGTGTTCAAATGTCTAAAAATACTCATATAACTCTGTTTTGTGCATTGAAATGAACCTGTGCGCACCTAACTATCGTCTCTTAATATTATATGTCACACTAGACTGCCCCCATATTTAAGTAGACTATTTTGACGTTATTTTCCCTGTTGTTCTTATCCCTAGTCTGTTTTGTCTTGTCTTCTTCGTTTGGTTTGTGAGATTGACCCTCCTTGCGGGTATCTACTACCTTTATACTTCTATTATGGTATTCTTCAATCATCTATGTGCTTCTTTGCATGGAGGGTTGTTCATGTTATATTTGGTTATGAAAAATTTCAAATAAACATATTGAAACCAAAAATTAGAATACTTTATAACACCAGAGTGAAAAATGATTTTAAAATCTGAAATGTTCCCTACTGAAATGTATGTTCAGTAAATGCACTCAGTACTTGATCAGGGCTCCATAATCATCAACATTAACAGAAATAAACACGTGTAATAGATCACTCTCTGTGTAATGACTCTATAGAATATATGAGGGGTACGTGGTTACACGGCTGTGCAGGTACAGGGATGCCGGGCGGTACACAGGTTTGGGCCACCGCAGCATCTGCTTTACCAGATACAAGAGACGCGGCATCGCATGAACAGTACATGGATTCGCCCTCTGAGGTCACGGCCGGCACACGCCATGTCCGGGGCTGGTACCACACTGGGTGCAGAGGTGGCGGCTCCAGTATACTGGCCAGTTCTTAGACTTGATCCTACAGTTTCCAGTGGAGCAGTCGCCATTTCTCTGCAGTTTCCTCTTGCTTTGTCCTTCCTTTTTCTGAATTTCTCCTCTTTTACTGCTTTTTCCTCCATGTCCAATATTGTGGCTGCCGCTCACCACTGACGCCCTCACTGGGACCAACGCACAGCGGCGCAGACTAACTCCACCACAGGTACGTTTACACGTCACAGCTAGCCTCCGCGAATGCAGAGCCGCAACAGGGCAACTAATTACACATGTTCCTTGCAGGGGTCCCCGGCTGGGGTGTGGCGCTCCTGGTGATGATATCACTGATCCTCTCATATCTGCTGCTCTGCATGATCTGCTTGGTAAGAGCCATCCCCCCAGAGACCACAGCTCCTCCCCTCACGGCCAGTAGTGGACCCCCTCGTGGCTCCTCCCCTCGCGGCCAGTAGTGGACCCCCTTGTGGCTCCTCCCCTCATGGCCAGTACTGGACCCCAGAGCGGCTCCTCCCCTCGCCGCCAGTAGTGGACCCCCTCGTGGCTCCTCCCCTCGCAGCCAGTAGTGGACCCCAGAGCGGCTCCCCCTCGCGGCCATTAGTAGACCCCCTCGTGGCTCCTCCCCTCGCGGCCAGTAGTGGACCCCAGAGCGGCTCCTCCCCTCGTGTCCAGTAGTGACTCCAGAGTGGCTCCTCCCCTCGCCGCCAGTAGTGGAACCCAGAGTGGCTCCTCCCCTCGCCACCAGTAGTGAACCCAGAGCGGCTCCTCCCCTCACCGCCAGTAGTGGAACCCAGAGTGGCTCCTCCCCTCGCCGCCAGTAGTGGAACCCAGAGTGGCTCCTCCCCTCGCCACCAGTAGTGAACCCAGAGCGGCTCCTCCCCTCACCGCCAGTAGTGGAACCCAGAGTGGCTCCTCCCCTCGCAGCCAGTAGTGAACACAGAGTGGCTCCTCCCCTCGTGGCCAGTAGTGAACCCAGAGTGGCTCCTCCCCTCGCCATCAGTAGTGGACCCCAGAGCAGCTCCTCCCCTCGCGGCCAGTAGTGAACACAGAGTGGCTCCTCCCCTCGTGGCCAGTAGTGAACCCAGAGTGGCTCCTCCCCTCGCCACCAGTAGTGGACCCCAGAGCGGCTCCTCCCCTCGCGGCCAGTAGTGGACCCCAGAGCGGCTCCTCCCCTCGCAGCCAGTAGTGGACCCCAGAGCGGCTCCTCCCCTCGCGGCCAGTAGTGGACCCCAGAGCGGCTCCTCCCCTCGCTGCCAATAGTGAACCCCAGAGCGGCTCCTTCGCATGATCCCAGTAACGGCCCCCAGGGGAGCTCCTTTCTCTCCATGTGGCAAAAACATCTGTCCTCTGTGATCATTTCCCCATTAGTGTAGAGGTTGTGCAGTAATGTGGGGGCCGGCAGTTGCACAGGGTCCCGGTGTGTCCACTTCCTGCTGGTTTGGTCAGGGGTAAGGCACCACCTATACATAGTCATAAGATTCTGTTTTCTATTACAGCCCCTGATGACGAGGCAATATAGGGGCCAATGATCCAGTGTGGAGACCACTGATCCGCCATGGGGACCACCATCACGGAGTCGCTCGTTACATTGTATCACTGCTGTATATTGTTACTTGTGAATAAAGCTGAGTTTTGACCGAATCTGTCCTGACTCTGCGTCCTGTTAACAGTGGAGAATGGGGGTCCGGCCGTGCCTAGGGACACACTGGGGGGAGTAGTTATCTGGGATCTCTGTCAACACTTAAAGTCGTACCACCACTGCATTGTGGGAGACGTAGTTCCCACAACTAGATGTATAGGTTTGGATGTGACTGCACGGCTGAATGTTAACCCACGAGCTGCCACACTGTGGCCACACCCACGAGGAGTCAGAATTGTGCACAATTATCTTTATTTAGAAAAAGGAGGAATGTAAGCAGAAAAAAAAAAAACACAAGGTGCTGCTCATCGGTCCGACCGCCCTGCTGTCCTCATCTGCACACGAAACCGGCACCAGAGGAACCGGTCCTGCCGACAGGGGCGATTTACACTGTGTTCCAAATTATTATGCAAATAATATTTCCTCCTATTTTCTGTAAATTACCCCTCTGAATTGCAGTCATTGTTATTTTCCACTCATCTACTATTCTAGTATAATTGCAATGTTTTGGAACAAACTGCCTATGAAAACAGGATCTTTAAAAAAAAAAAATAATAAACACTCAAAATGCATGTTCCAAATTATTATGCACAGCAGAGTTTTCAACCTTTTTTTTTATTTTGAACAAAAAAATGGTGAATTGTGAAGTTATAAGCATTATCCGCTTATTACAAAATGAGATCAAACCGTTTTCAAGTGAAAACTTTATTCTCGGTGATGTTACATTTGCACATAGGACCCCTTGTTGGAAAGAAGCTTCTGAACTCTCTCGTCCATTGAATTTGTCAGTTTTTGGATGGTTTCTGCTTGTTGTTTTGCATGTGGACAGAATCCCCTCCCAGAGCTGTTGCTTAGATGTGAGCTGCCTCCCGCCATCATAGACACTCCTTTTGATGATGCTCCAGAGGTTCTCAATGGGGTTGAGGTCAGGGGAAGATGGTGGCCACACCATAAGTTTGTCCTCTTTTATGCCCATAGCAGCCAGAGATGCAGATGTGTTTTTTGCAGCATGAGACGGTGTATTATCATGCATGAAAATGATCTTGCTGCGGAAAGCACGGTTCTTCCTCTTGAACCATGGCAGGAAGTGTTGTTTTAGAAACTCCACATAGATTATGGAGTTCATCTTTACCCCTTCAGGGATCATAAAGGGGCCGACAATCTCTCTCCCCATGATTCCAGCCCAAAACATTACTCCACCTCCTCCTTGTTGGCGCCTTAGCTGTGTTTTCATGGGGTGTCCATCAACCAGCCATCCTCCACTCCATCCATCTGGACCATCGAGCGTTGCACGGCACTCATCGGTGAACAAAACAGTTTGGAAGTCAGTCTTCATGTATCGTTTGGCCCACTGGAGCCGTTTCTGCTTGTGTGCAGTGGATAGAGGTGGTCGACAGGATGGCTTATGCACAGCTGCAAACCTCTGAAGGACCCTGCATCTTGTTGTTCTGGGGACGTTGGAGGCACCAGCAGCTTCAAAAACTTGTCTGCTGCTATGACAAGGCATTTTTGCAGCTGCTCTTTTAACCTTACGCAATTGCCTGTTGGAAAGAGTCCTCAATTTTTCCTTATCAGCACGCACACGTGTGTGCTGGGAATCAGCTACATACTTCTTGATTGTGTGATGATCACGATGAAGGGTCTTGGCAATGTTGATTGTAGTCATGCCTTGACCTAAATACTCCACAATTTGTTGCTTCTCAGCAGCCGACACATCCTTTTTCTTTCCCATTTTGGCCAAAAATGTAGGCTGCTTAATAATGTGGAACAGCCTTCTTAAGTAGTCTTGCCTTTATTTGGACACACCGGCCAAACTAATGTGCACAGGTATCTGCAATTGCTTTCAGTGATATAAAGAGCCCTGACACACATCACCATCAATGAGTGTAAATGACAAACACAAAAATTCTAACCTTATCACTCCTAAACTCTTTGTGCAGAATATTTTGGAACACAGTGTATTGCCTGCTTAAAAATTCCCCGGATGGGCGTGGCCTCAGCAGAAGCCAAGTAGGAGGAGCCTCACTGGGTACCAGAAGAAGGGTATAACCGGTTAGCATCCGCAGAACAGTCTGGAACCAGCCCAGGGAGCAGGACACGTGGGGGAGGGGCAGCGCAGAGTCACATGGTGCTCCGCTGGTGGATCAGTACTTTCCCAGGACGGTGGCCAGCAGCGCCATGCGCACGTACATCCCATTCTCTGCCTGGCGGAAGTACGCAGCCCGGGGGTCTGAGTCTACTTCAAGGCTGAAGGGGAAAAAGAAGAGAAGGTGAAAACCTGGAAGAGCGTGACATCGGAGCGCCGACACAAGGGGGCGCTAACACTGTGCCCTCACCTGCTTGGTTCCCTTGGAGGCCACAAAGTGGATGATGTTGGAGGGCATGCGCAGGCTGCGCGGCGTCACATATCTCAGGTTCACACGGTATTGAGTCAGGAGGCAGGCGAGAGAGTGGACCGTGCGCCCGTGCTTCAGGTCACCCACCATGGTGATCTAGGGACGAGCAGAGGTCACACGGGCAGAAGAATATCAGGTACATGTGACAACTTGCTGAGTAGCGGGCAACAACCCTCAACTCCCCGCCAGTACGTGCCCCATCCTCTGCACTGCCCTGTAGGTGCCCCATCCCCCTGTAGTTGTCCCATCCCCCTCAACCCCACTGTAGGTTCCCCATCCTCCGCACACCCCTTTAGGTCTCCCATCCCCCGCACCACTGTAGAGGTGCCTGTCACGATAATATAAATATGCCAGGAGTTTTGAGGAGGAAAACCAGAGTATGGAGGAGGGGGGGACAGAGAAGTTTCTGGAGGACAGAGGGGGAACAAAGGAGCCTGGAGGAAGACATAGGAGCCTGTAAGGGGACAGGAGCCTGGAAGAGGAGGAAGGAGACAGTGGAGCCTGGAGGAGGACAGAGAAGCTGTGAGGACGAGGAGGGCAGTGGAGATGGGAGGAAGACAGATGAGTCTGTATGGGAACAGAGAAGCCTCGAGGAGGACAGCGGAACCTGGAGGACGAGGACGGCAGAGGTACCTGGAGGGCAGAGCAGCCTGGAGAGGATGACATAGGAACCTTGAGAAAGGCAGCTAAACCTGGAGGAGGACAGAGGAGCCTGGATAAGGGGGACAGGGTTCTGGGGGAGGACAGAGGTGTCTTAGAGGAACAGAAGAGTCTGGTGGATTTGTCTTTGAAACAGCTACATATAAATAGGTCGAGGGGGACGTCCTGCTGGCAGAGTCTCTTTAAAAGGAATCTGTCACCTACTTTTCCATATATAAGCTGCGACCACCGGCATCAGGGGCTTATCTCCAGCATTCCGTAATGCATTCTGTAATGCTGTAGACAGAGGTGTATCTAGGGTTTCTGGCACCCGGGGCAAGAATTCAGTTTGGTGCCCCCCCCCCCCCCCCCCCCCCAGAACGTATGCGATTTGCACACTCAGTCTCAATGTTCAGTGAAAAACTGAGAGAAGCAGAAGAGAAGCTCGTTGTCACAGGACCATAAATATGAAAGTCACATATGAGTGACATGTCCATGTGACGAATGGAACCTGCAGAGCTGAATCCTGACATCGCAGCTTCTGAATTCTCACAACTAATGCACTGCACACATTTAGGACTCTCCCTTGCCGGTGGACAGTCATGTCAGCACAAGTATGTGATTTGTATACTTCTGACCACATTCCGACTAGACGTGCCCGGCCTCGCTCAGTTCATTATCATTAACGGAGGCCACACATGTCTAGTCAGCACGTGACCGCATGTATGTAAATCGCCGGCACGAGAGAATCCTGACAGCGTGCAGTGCGCACTGTGAGAAGTCAGAAGTCTGCAGTCACAAAGAATGACTGCAGACTCATTACGTACCTGGACATCCCCTTTAATGCTCCTAACATAAATAAAAACATGAGAGTTAGTCAGTATCACAAATAACATTTACATCCAGGTACCTGATAGATGACGTCGTCTCTGGAGCCGTTCTCCTTCTTTTCTTCATCTTGTCCAGACCCCATGATGAGTTTTCTCATCCACAGCCGTCTCTGCAGACTTCCATCTTCTCCGCTCTTTTGCAGAAAATCTCCACATGACGCCCTTAAAGATACAAGTGTCATTATAATGCTCCTGTATAAAACATTGCCCCTCACTATATTGTCTGCACAAAATATGACCCCCACACTGTCTGTCTTATGGTACATGCTCTTCACACTGACCTCTCCTTTCCATACCGGCCCCCTCTTCACACTGTCCTCTCACACTGTGTCCGCCCTATTGGGCCCAGTATTTATACTGTACTCTCATCACCCTCCCCTCCTTGGTATACTGTCCCCTCCTGGATCTGCCCTTACACTGTCCCTCCATGCTACGAACCCACTACTCAGTTTCTATTCTGTGCCCACTCACTTTTCTCCCCTATATTGACTTCTCACACTATTCCCCTCCCTCCTGTTCACCATACTGTCTCCTCATATATTTACCCCCTCAGTTTCTATACTGCCTGCTCACCTGACTCCCCTGTTATGAACTGGTGGTTTAGGAGCAACTTGGGACGTGCTCTGGAGGAGGTGGTACCTTTACTGACCGCAGACCCTGAACACAACAACTAGAAGTAGCCGTGGGATGTTCCTGTCACTCCCTAGACACCTCGTCACAGCCGGAGGACTAATTACCCCTAAAGATAGAAACAGGAAAGCTATCTTGCCTCAGAGAAAATCCCCAAAGGATAGGCAGCCCCCCACAAATATTGACTGTGAGTGGAGAGGGAAATGACATACACAGAATGAAACCAGGATGTAGCAAAGGAGGCCACTTCTAGCTAGATAGATAGAACAGGACAGAATACTGTGCGGTCAGTATTAAAATACTAGAAAAATCCACCACAGAGTTTACAAAAATCTCCACCACCTGACTAAAGGTGTGGAGGATAAATCTGCTTCTCCAGAGTTTCCAGCTTAACTGAATAAATCCATACTGACAAGCTGGACTAGAAAAAACATAGAATGTACTGAACTATTAAGTCCAGAACAAGTGGACTGCAAAGAACCAAGCCAGGACTTATCTTTGATGATCTGGTCAGAATAGCAGAGAAATCCAAGAAGAGATGTGAATCCAACCAGGAACATTGACAACTGGCACTAACTGAAGGACAGAGCCAGGCTAAATAGCCGAGCCCGAATAGACAATCAGTGGAAGCAGCTGCAGACTGCTAAATCCAAGGAGCAGCCATACCACTTATAACCACCGGAGGGAGCCCAAGAACAGAACTCACAATAGTGCCACTTACAGCCACCGGAGGGAGCCCAAGAGCGGAATTCACAACACTCCCCATACTGTGTCTGCACACATCCCGTCACCCTCACTCCCCGTACTCTATCCACATACATTTTTCACATCGCTACTCATACTGTGTCCACATACATTCCCCCGTTCGCTCCTCATACTGTCTGCACTCATCCCCCATACTGTTTCCTCAGATATGCCCCCCATTCTCCTGTACTGTTTCCTCATATATGCCCATTATTTTCCTCTACCCCACCCCATCATTGCTCTCTTCACCATCTCCATCTTTGCCTTCTCCACCGCCACCCCATAATTTCACATTCCACCACCTCCATCATTTCCTCCTTTGCCTTTTCCACCATATCCATCATTTTCTCTTCCCCCACCATCCCCATCATTGCCCTTTCCACCACCATCATCATTGTCCTTTCCGCCGCCATCACCATACTTGCCCATTCCACCACCTCCATCATTTTCTCCCCCTCCAATATCATCAGTGTGCTTTCCACCACCACCATCCTTGTCCATTCTACCACCTCCATCATTTCTTCCCCCCTTCATTATTGCCCTTTCCACCACCTCCATGGTTTCCTCCTCCCCACCATCATTGCATTCTCCCCCACCACCATCATTGCCCATTCCAATTTCTACCTCCATCATTGCCTCCCCCCACCCCATCATTGCCCATTCCACCTCCATCATTGCCCATTCCACCACATCCATCATTTCCTCCTCCCCCTCCGTCCCAATTATTGCCCTCTCCCCGTCAGCCCCATCATTGCCCTTGCCTCTCCTCCCCGTACACACATAAAACCATTTACGTCTCTGCACATTCACCCGCAGCGCTATGCATGCACAAACACACACACACATACTGTGTACAGTATAATGGCCACACCTAGTTACTCCTACACACGCAGCTGAGCTCCATACACCCCGCACACACAGCTCCGCTCCGTGCACCTTGTACGCACGCGGCTCCGCTCTGTGCACCTCATACGCACGAGGCTAAGCTCGTGCACCTCGTACGCACACGGCTCCGCCCTGTACACCTTGCACACCCAGTTCCGCTCCGTACACCTCGTACACACACCCAGCTCCGCTCCATACACCTCATAGACACACATGACTCCGCTCCATACACCTTGCACACACGGCTCCGCTCCGTACACCTCGTACACACACGGCAATACACAATACACCAATGTGTATCTCTCTACAGGAACACACATCATAAAGTGTCTTGACCTTTTGTCAGTACCTGAGTTACACCCACACCTCCCACTTGATGACCTCACGTAGACCAGGTTGTGGGATGTTCTCAGCCCCTCAGCAATTTATGAAATTCTCAACTTATGCTATAACCTCTCTCCGGATGATTGCAGAAGTTTGAGATCGCTGTCATATTTTATATCGGGAATTTACCGTTACAAAAGACCAAACATGATACGGCTGTTGTCAGCGATCTGCCCACTATTGATTTGTGACTTATAGGCAGGGGATACATTTATGATTTGTCCTGAAGCTGAAAATGTATGTTACATCACTATCAGATCTATACAAGCCCCAATATTCACAATTTTCTTTCGGAGACACAAAATCTGGGGGGAGCAATACCTTCCAGTTCTCAATCTATATGTAAGCATATGTGCTTTTGTTATCCAGCCCCCTAAAACCCCTAAAAAGACCTTTCCTGCCTTAATTACCTGTTCACTCTATATACATTTGTCTACGCACAATAGACATCCCTGTTGGCACTGCCAGGGTCTTTTTCTTCAAAAGGGAGATGCCTGTATGTTAATGAAGATTGTCACTATCCAGCTATTCCTAATTCCCTGCTTCTTTATGCCCATTGTACCGGCCTAATTCTAGGAGTCTCAGACTGTCAGCTATTTGTGCTACTGCAGTTCCATATGAGAGGAGGAGGAGGGAGGGGTGAATGCCCCCCTCACTAGGGACCTCAGAGATTTTAATATTTTGTATGACACTATACATATGTAACACCCCAGGGAACCGGTTGTTACAGTGATGTTGCCTTCCTTTTGGGAGGATAATATCATGCTTGAAGGCAAGGAGGATTCCCTCTAACAGGTAAAGCACGTACATGCAACACATTCTGAATCCAGGCCAGAAGGGGGAGCTCTGAACCCGGATTCAGGGGAGCTTCCCCAGCTTTAAGTATTCTGGTCTGGAGGAGGAGTTAGATCAGTCTGTAGAGACAGTGGAAGAGTGAGGAGTGAGAGCAGAGACAGTGGGGCCGTGCAGCCAGGACTGTGCTGCAGCTCCAGGAAAGGAAGATAACCTGAAGGGTTGGAATGTAGTGAGCATCTGAGCAAAGGAACACAGGCGAAGGAAAGAGCTTAGAGGGGAACTGTGACTGGCACCCTCTGAGCCGAAGCGCAGGAACCGGGAGCCCGAGGCTGTGTTATACTCCAGGTTGCACAGCAGAACCGGAGGGCATAGGACTTTATGTAATTTGCCCGCACCACACATGAAGGTGAAGCAGTACCTGAAGAGCCCGGGCCGTGGTAGAGACCCCATAAAAAGGCTCACACTGCCCACCATACGGATAACTGTCCCAGGACAGGAGAGAGAGGACTTTGCCAGCAAGCCACAAGTAGCAAGGACCTCGCATAAGAGCTCCAGCAGGAAGGCTTACTGACCTGGGAGAGGGATCACCTTTGCCTCCAGGCCGGCCGGACCATATCACCACCTGTTCCTGGTACCCTGGACTGTGGCCTGCTTACAACAAGTAAACCAGGTAAAGACGTTACAACCTTGTGTTCTCCATTTATTTGCCGGCATTCACCACCCTTGCCATACATTCAGCTGTGGGAAGCGTCACCATCTTTGCTGCAGTAACATCACCACAGAGGACCCCTTTAAGCAGCGTTGGTCCCCTCTGACCGAGAACCACAGGTGGCGTCACAAACACAAACTTTGTTACAACTCCCCTTAAAAGGCCTTTCCCCTTTTGCATGAGCGCCCAGGACCATGGACCGGGTTGCTACCACCGTTACCGCCCCTTTAATTGCGACCGGATCCCTCTCTGCCCTGGTGGGCGACTCACATACATATATGAATAATCTACACATCGTCTACACTATATATAAAAGGAAGAGTGCAGAGAGCTCACCTGTCTCTTCTCTTCTATGTGTACAGACTCCAATGTAGACTGATATTGCCCCCCAAAGCTGCAGCTGTGTAACGTCTGGCGGTGCAGGGTTGTCAAAATCGGCCTTATACTTCTCCTTCCTGCTGGATCTACGTCCAGCTATAACTCTGAAAAAAGCATAAAAAACTGCTTCCTTTCAGCCCAGCACAGTGGGTTATTGTAAAAGAAGAATAAAATGGTGCCGTCGGTCAGGATGACGACATCGAATGCCTGGAGATGGAGACCCAAACGGGGAGTCTGTGGGAAATATTGTATATGGCAGTATGTCCATAAGAGCTTGGGGGTATAGTGTAATGAAGAGCCGCTAGACTCCCAGGCTCATCTCGTCATATCTACGTTGGAGCCTCTATAGATATGATGCCTTTATTGGGAGCCTAGATTAGGTACGATGCCTTTATTGGGAGCCTCCGTTAGGTACGATGCCTTTATTGGGAGCCTCCATTAGGTATGATGCCTTTATTGGGCGCCTCGATTAGGTACGATGCCTTTATTGGGAGCCTCCGTTAGGTACGATGCCTTTATTGGGAGCCTCCATTAAATACGATGCCTTTATTGGGAGCCTCTTTACGTACAATGCCTTTATTGGGAGCCTCCATTAGGTACGATGCCTTTATTGGGAGCCTCCTTAGGTACGATGCCTTTATTGGGAGCCTCCATTAGGTATGATGCCTTTATTGGGAGCCTCTGTTAGGTATGATGCCTTTATTGGGAGCCTCCGATAGGTACGATGCCTTTATTGGGAGCCTCCGATAGGTACGATGCCTTTATTGGGAACCTCCATTAGGTACAATGCCTTTATTGGGAACCTCCATTAGGTACGATGCCTTTATTGGGAGCCTCCATTAGGTATGATGCCTTTATTGGGAGCCTCCGATAGGTACGATGCCTTTATTGGAAGCCTCTGTTAGGTATGATGCCTTTATTGGGAGCCTCCATTAGGTATGATGCCTTTATTGGGAGCCTCCGATATGTACGATGCCTTTATTAGAAGCCTCCGTTAGGTACGATGCCTTTATTGGGAGCCTCCATTAGGTATGATGCCTTTATTGGGAGCCTCCATTAGGTACGATGCCTTTATTGGAAGCCTCTGTTAGGTATGATGCCTTTATTGGGAGCCTCCGATAGGTACGATGCCTTTATTGGGAACCTCCATTAGGTATGATGCCTTTATTGGGAGCCTCCGATAGGTACGATGCCTTTATTGGAAGCCTGTTAAGTACGATGCCTTTATTGGGAGCCTCCGATAGGTATGATGCCTTTATTAGGAGCCTCCATTAGGTACGATGCCTTTATTGGAAGCCTCCGATAGGTACGATGCCTTTATTGGGAACCTCCATTAGGTAAGATGCCTTTATTGGGAGCCTCCTTAGGTAGGATGCCTTTATTGGGAGCCTCTGTTAGGTATGATGCCTTTATTGGGAGCCTCCTTAGGTACGATGCCTTTATTGGAAGCCTCCGATAGGTATGATGCCTTTATTGGGAACCTCCATTGGGTACAATGCCTTTATTGGGAGCCTCCATTAGGTACGATGCCTTTATTGGAAGCCTCCTTAGGTACAATGCTTTTATTGGGAGCCTCCTTAGATACAATGCTTTAATTGGGAGTCTCCTTACGTACGATGCCTTTATTGGAAGCCTCCGATAGGTATGATGCCTTTATTGGGAACCTCCATTAGGTACAATGCCTTTATTGGGAGCCTCTGTTAGGTTTGATGCCTTTATTGGGAGCCTCTGATAGGTACGATGCCTTCATTGGGAGCCTCCATTAGGTACAATGCCTTTATTGGGAGCCTCCATTAGGTACAATGCCTTTATTGGGAGCCTCTGTTAGGTTTGATGCCTTTATTGGGAGCCTCCGATAGGTACGATGCCTTCATTGGGAGCCTCCATTAGGTACAATGCCTTTATTGGGAGCATCCATTAGGTACGATGCCTTTATTGGAAGCCTCCGATAGGTACGATGCCTTTATTGGGAGCCTCCGATAGGTGCGATGCCTTTATTGGGAGCCTCCGATAGGTACGATGCCTTTATTGGGAACCTCCATTAGGTAAGATGCCTTTATTGGGAGCCTCCTTAGGTACGATGCCTTTATTGGAAGCCTCTGATAGGTATGATGCCTTTATTGGGAACCTCCATTAGGTACAATGCCTTTATTGGGAGCCTCCATTAGGTACGATGCCTTTATTGGGAGCCTCCTTAGGTACAATGCTTTTATTGGGAGCCTCCTTAGATACAATGCTTTAATTGGGAGTCTCCTTAGGTACGATGCCTTTATTGGAAGCCTCCGATAGGTATGATGCCTTTATTGGGAACCTCCATTAGGTACAATGCCTTTATTAGAAGCCTCCATTAGGTACGATGCCTTAATTAGAAGCCTCCATTAGGTACGATGCCTTTATTAGAAGCCTCCATTAGGTATGATGCCTTTATTGGGAGCCTCCACTAGGTACAATGCCTTTATTGGGAGCTTCCATTAGGTACAATGTAGCGCCCCCACCGCCGCAGGGCCGAGGGGTACCCGGTACCGGGCCTCTAGAGTCTCTGCTCTGGGGTTGTCACGGTGGCCAGGCCCGGTCCGTGACCCTGCTGGCGGGGAAGCGACGTACAGTGAATGATAGATAAGGATGGTGGTGGTAGTGCGGTGCAGTAAAGGTCGTAGTAAATAACGAGGACACCAGGTTGCAGTCTCTTTACCTCTTTACTGAAGGTTTAAGAATCCTCAGTCCAGAGCGCTGTCAACAGGGCTGTCAGAGACCGGCCGGTCCAAAGGCACATCAGGAGTTCTCTTTACAGGTGGGAATCAGTGTCTACCTTCTAGCGCTGTGTGTTGTAGTCCTTCCCTGCTGAGCACCCGGGATAGTCCTCACAACTGTTGTGTCTGTTTCTTAAGTTCGTTCTCTCCGTCCCCCCAGATGATATGGTAGGATGCACCCGTATGACGGGGTAGGCCTGGAGTTCTTCCGGGACCCTAGAGTCGCCCCTCTCCCACAGCTGCCTCCGTTGTCTGCTTAGGTGTTAAGTGAGACAGCCAACCTATAATTGGCTGTCCGGCCGTGGTTTGCAGTAGTACTTAGAGTCTCTTACTTGCTCGGCGTTCCGGCCACCGACTGTTTGCGCCTCAGAAGGATGTTGCCTCGGTCTAACAGCACGACTCCTTCTGGTCCTAATGCCCCTTTTCTGTATTCCCGTTGTTCACTGGTTAGTTCTGCTCTTAGGAGTCTGCCAGGATCCCATCCCTGACAGTTCCTCTCACTAGCTCTTCCCAGTTACTTCTCTCTCTCTCTTCCTGTCCAACCCCCAGTTTTACCAGAGTGTGAGGAGTGGCCTACTAGATAGAACCACCCTCCCTGGTGGCCGGAGTGTGAAGTGTCAGTGTTACCTGGTCAGAGAAACTCCTTTAGTGCAATCAGACGTAACATCACTCCCCTTAGTGGCAGAGCGACATACTGCAACGACCAGGACTCTGGGGCGCTGCACTTCCCCCTGGTTAAATCCAGTACTCCCGGACTGGGAAAACAAGAACAACAATACATGTTAACAGAAAACACACAAAATTTTGAAATAGCATAAACAATTAAACATAACAGTGCTTCCCTTTATGGGAGGTGAGGACTCTTGAACGTTGCGAAAGTTAGGTCATGCACAGTTTATGACTCTCAGTTCAGTGGTTGAAACAGCGGGGACCCCAGGTAAACAAAGGGGTCCCCCTTTTGAAAGTTTTTGAGCAATTCACCGTCCATTACTCTATTGTCCATTTTAAAACCTGTAACAAAAGATATGCACACAAACATTTTCAACTAAATAGCAGCCCTTATTAATACCTCCAAGTTTTGTAGCGGAGGGGAGTTTGATTCTGAGTGCTGCGCGTGGACCTTCGCAGCGCAGGGGTTGCTATTGACCTAACAGGGCCCGCTATACTTGCTACTGCTGGTGTAGTGCACTGTCTTCTGGCTACACTTCTAGTGAGTCTGGGTAGCACTGGCAGGCTAGAGCTCTCAGGGCTGCTGCTAGCAACAGTGGGTACGGCAGGCTCACCGATAGCAGAGGGAGGATCTGCCAGTTCAGCGGTCGGCACAGCATCTTCAGGTAGGGCTTGTTGAGGTTGCGGGACCGGATGGTCTGGTACTACCATTGTTTCTGGTGGGTCCGGCTGTGGGAACGTTAGAACAGGTACCACAATGGCGTGATTTATCTGAGTCCAGGACTGGGGAATGTCTCCAAGGACGGTGTGGATCATCTTCTCCTTTTCCACCGGTGGGGAGATTTCCGGGGCCGCGTCCCTCTCTCTCAACTTATCGGGGCAGACCTTAAGGTGATCCCTGGATATCGCTGTCGAGGTCTCCCCTCTGTCCTTGCTGATGAGACAGACCTTCGTGTTGTCGAAATCGGATGGTAGGATGGTATACGGTTCCGCTTCCCATTGGTCATCGAGCTTGTGTAGCCTCCTCTTTCGCTTGAGTACTTGCTCACCAGGTGACAGGGGAATCGCAGGAGCATGCTGGTTGTAGTCCCTTTCTTGTTTCTGCCTAGCCTGGGCAAGACTTCTTTCCACGCACTCCTGTACTTGGCGGTACCTTCGCTGCCTTTCTGCATCCCAATCCGCATCCGACAAGGTATCTTCGGGGACTAGGACCCCCATGTCCAGATCAACAGGTAACTGGCTAGACCTTCCTCGCATCAGGTACGCTGGAGTGCAGTTGGTGGAATTTACTGGGATGTGGTTGTACATATCCACCAAGTCAGGCAACTTGGTCGGCCACATGTTCCGTTCTTCCACGGGTAAGGTCTTCAATAAGTCGATCACCACTTGGTTCATCTTTTCGCACATCCCATTGGTTTGAGGATGGTATGGGGTGGTTCTGATCTTCTTACACCCGTACAGTTGGCAGAACTCTTGGAACACTTCTGCTTCGAATGCTGGTCCCTGATCGGTCAGTACCTTCTCCGGGTAGCCATGGGGCCGACAAAAGTACTGCTGGAAGGCTTTGGCGGCAGTCCTAGCCGTTAGATCCTTAACAGGTACGACCACCAAAAATCTGGAGTAGTGATCTACGATGGTAAGGGCGTAGATATAGCCTGACCAGCTAGGTGTCAGTTTCACATGATCCAGTGCGACCAGTTCGAGCGGCCATTTGGTGATGATAGGCCGCAGGGGAGCCCGTTGGCTACCACGGTCCTTCCTGCGTAGACTACATGGACCACACTCCCGACACCACTTCTCAATGGCTCTCTTCATGCCAATCCAATAGAACCTCCCTCGGAGTAGCCTCTCTAGCTTCCTCCATCCGAAGTGTCCGGCTCCATCGTGGTAGGCTCCCAGAACCATGGGCGCATCTCGCCTTGGCACCACTATCTGCCACACCAATTCATGAGTACGTGGGTCGATGCTCCTCCGGCACAGCTTGCCATCATGGATAAACAATTTGCTTCTCCCCTTCCACAGCTGTTGGGTCTCCTGTGGATCATCTGGGCCAGGGTGCAACCCTGCCTGCGTCAAGAGCTCTTTCACCCGACGGACCGCGGGGTCACCATCCTGGGTTTCCGCCCATCCGTGATGGGGCAGGGGATTCAGCGTGGCATCCGGTTGGTTCTTGTGCCTGTTCTTCACATGATGAGAGTTCTGAGTGGCTTTGGGGCGATGGAATGCAGGCAGCTCCACCTCTTCAAGTGCCTCCGGGTCTTCTCCCGTTTCTGGCAAATTGGGCATTCGGGACAAGGCATCGGCATTAGCATTCTTGTGTCCTGCCCGGTACTTGATGGTGAAATCATAGTTGGACAGCCGGGCCATCCACCGCTGTTCCAAGGTCCCGAGTTTGGCAGTGTCCAGATGCGTTAGCGGATTGTTGTCCATGAAGACGGTGAATTTCGCGGAGGCCAGGTAGTGTTTAAACCTCTCTGTCACTGCCCAGACTGTTATGACCCCAGTGGACAGGGTCTCAGAGGAACGTGTAAGTCTGTGAGATTCAAAAATCCTGCTCATAGGGCTGTGGTAACTGGGTTGACCAAATAGCTACTCCTAACGCCAACACTAGAAGTAGCCGGGGATCATGCCTACGGTGATCGCTAGATGACTCGCGCCAGCCGGATAATCTAACTACCCCTAGGAGAAGAAAACAAAGACCTCTCTTGCCTCCAGAGAAAGGGACCCCAAAGCAAGATACAAGCCCCCCACAAATAATAACGGTGAGGTAAGAGGAAATGACAAACACAGAAATGAACCAGGTTCAGCAAAGAGAGGCCAGCTTACTAATAGCAGAATATAGCAAGATAACTTATCTGGTCAACAAAAACCCTATAAAAATCCACGCTGGAGATTCAAGAACCCCCGAACCGTCTAACGGTCCGGGGGGAGAACACCAGCCCCCTAGAGCTTCCAGCAAAGGTCAGGATACAGATTGGAACAAGCTGGACAAAAATACCAAACAAAACAAAAGCAAAAAGCAAGGAAGCAGACTTAGCTTGAAATACAGGAACCAGGATCATAGGACAAGAGCACAACAGATTAGCTCTGATTTCAACGATGCCAGGCATTGAACTGAAGGTCCAGGGAGCTTATATAGCAACGCCCCAGAACTAACGGCCCAGGTGAGGATATAGGAAAAGACAGAAGCTCCAGAGTCAAATCACTAATGACCACTAGAGAGAGCAAAAAGCAAAATCACAACAGTACCCCCCCCCTTAGTGAGGGGTCACCGAACCCTCACCACGACCACCAGGGCGATCAGGACGAGCGGCGTGAAAGGCACGAACTAAATCGGCCGCATGAACATCAGAGGCGACCACCCAGGAATTATCTTCCTGACCATAGCCCTTCCACTTGACCAGGTACTGAAGCCTCCGCCTGGAGAGACGAGAATCCAAGATCTTCTCCACCACGTACTCCAACTCGCCCTCAACCAACACCGGAGCAGGAGGCTCAGCAGAAGGAACCACAGGCACAACGTACCGCCGCAACAAGGACCTATGAAACACGTTGTGGATAGCAAACGACACAGGAAGATCCAGGCGAAAGGATACAGGATTAAGGATTTCCAATATCTTGTAAGGACCAATAAAACGAGGTTTAAATTTGGGAGAGGAAACCTTCATAGGAACAAAGCGGGAAGAAAGCCACACCAAATCCCCAACACGTAGTCGCCAAGTTGTAGCGCCCCCACCGCCGCAGGGCCGAGGGGTACCCGGTACCGGGCCTCTAGAGTCTCTGCTCTGGGGTTGTCACGGTGGCCAGGCCCGGTCCGTGACCCTGCTGGCGGGGAAGCGACGTACAGTGAATGATAGATAAGGATGGTGGTGGTGGTGCGGTGCAGTAAAGGTCGTAGTAAATAACGAGGACACCAGGTTGCAGTCTCTTTACCTCTTTACTGAAGGTTTAAGAATCCTCAGTCCAGAGCGCTGTCAACAGGGCTGTCAGAGACCGGCCGGTCCAAAGGCACATCAGGAGTTCTCTTTACAGGTGGGAATCAGTGTCTACCTTCTAGCGCTGTGTGTTGTAGTCCTTCCCTGCTGAGCACCCGGGATAGTCCTCACAACTGTTGTGTCTGTTTCTTAAGTTCGTTCTCTCCGTCCCCCCAGATGATATGGTAGGACGCACCCGTATGACGGGGTAAGCCTGGAGTTCTTCCGGGACCCTAGAGTCGCCCCTCTCCCACAGCTGCCTCCGTTGTCTGCTTAGGTGATTTGTGTGAGACAGCCAACCTATAATTGGCTGCCCTGCCGTGGTTTGCAGTAGTACTTAGAGTCTCTTACTTGCTCGGCGTTCCGGCCACCGACTGTTTGCGCCTCAGAAGGATGTTGCCTCGGTCTAACAGCACGACTCCTTCTGGTCCTAATGCCTCTTTTCTGTATTCCCGTTGTTCACTGGTTAGTTCTGCTCTTAGAGGAGTCTGCCAGGATCCCATCCCTGACAGGTCCTCTCACTAGCTCTTCCCAGTTACTTCTCTCTCTCTCTCTTCCTGTCCAACCCCCAGTTTTACCAGAGTGTGAGGAGTGGCCTACTAGATAGAACCACCCCCCCTGGTGGCCGGAGTGTGAAGTGTAGTGTGAGTGTTACCTGGTCAGAGAAACTCCTTTAGTGCAATGAGACGTAACATCACTCCCCTTAGTGGCAGAGCGACATTACTGCAACGACCAGGACTCTGGGGCGCTGCAACAATGCCTTTATTGGGAGCCTCCATTAGGTACAATGCCTTTATTGGGAGCCTCTTTAGGTACAATGCCTTTATTGGGAGCCTCCGATAGGTACGATGCCTTTATTGGGAGCCTCCAATAGGTACGATGCCTTTATTGGGAGCCTCCAATAGGTACGATGCCTTTATTGGGAGCCTCCAATAGGTACGATGTCTTTATTAGGAACCTCCTTATAATAATAATTTTTATTTATATAGCGCCAACATATTCCGCAGCGCTTTACATTATAGAGGGGACTTGTACAGACAATAGACATTACAGCATAACAGAAATCACAGTTCAAAACAGATACCAAGAGGAGTGAGGGCCCTGCTGCTCGCAAGCTACAAACTATGAGGAAAAGGTTGGATGGTAACAATTGCTTTCGTTGTTCGGACCAGCCATAGTGTAAGGCTCGGGTGTTCATGTAAAGCTGCATGAACCAGTTATCTGCCTAAGTATGTAGCAGTACAGACACAGAGGGCTATTAACTGCATAAAGTGTATGAGAACATGATGAGAGGAACCTGATTATGGTTGAAGTTTTTGAATGGGCCACACAGGGATAGTTAGGTTAATGCGTTGAGGCGGTAGGCCAATCTGAACAAATGTGTTTTTAGGGCACCCTTAAAACTGTAGGGATTAATCGTATTAACCTGGGTAGTGCATTCCAAACAATCTTGGAGACGGGAGTGGGAGGTTCTGATTATTGAGGATGCTAACCTGAGGTCATTAGCGGTGGGCACGGGTAGGGTGATAGACTGAGACCAGAGAGGAGATGTAGGGTGGTGCTGAGCCATGGAGTGCTTTGTGGATGAGGGTAGTAGTTTTGTACTGGATTCTGGAGTGGATGGGTAGCCAGTGTAATGACTGGCACAAGGTAGAGGCATCGGTGTAACGGTTGGTGAGGTATATGATCCTGGTAGCAGCATTCAGGACAGATTGGAGCGGGGAGAGTTTGGTAAGAGGGAGGCCGATTAGTAGAGAGTTACAATAGTCCAGACGAGAATGAATAAGAGAAACAGTAAGAGTTTTTGCAGAGTCGAATGTAAGAAAAGGGCGAATTCTAGAAATGTTTTTGAGGTGCAGATAACAAGAGCGAGCCAGTGATCGGATGTGGGGGGTGAAGGAAAGCTCGGAATCAAGGATGACCCCAAGGCAGCGGGCATGTTGCTTTGGAGTAATGGTGGAACCGCACACGGAGATGGCAATGTCAGGCAAAGGTAGGTTAGTAGAGGGAGAGAAAACACAAGGAGTTCAGTTTTTGACAGGTTCAGTTTCAGATAGAGGGAGGACATGATGTTAGAGACAGCGGTAAGACAATCACTGGTGTTTTCTCCATTAGGTACAAAGCCTTTATTAGAAGCCTCCATTTGGTACAATTCCTTTAGTGGGAGCCGCCTTAGGTACAAGGTTTTTATTGGGATCCTCCGTTAGGTACGATGCCTTTATTAGAAGCCTCCGTTAGTTACAATGCTTTTATTGGGAGCCTCCTTAGATACAATGCTTTTATTGGGAGTCTCCTTAGGTACGATGCCCTTATTGGTAGCCTTCAAGATCCTGGCCAACCCACAATATCCCGGCCGACCCGCAAGTTCCCAGCTACCTCGCAAGATCCCGGCCATCCCACAAGATCCTGACCTCCCCGCAAGATCCCTGCTGCCCCGCAAGATCCTGGCTGACCCACAAGATTCTGGCTGCCCTGCAAGATCCCAGCCACCCCACAATATCTCAGCTGCTCTCAGACCTAAGAAAATAATATCTTTCTCCTTTTCGTGAGCTCATCAGCCGTGTCCAATCGGATGAGGGTCTATGAAGCCCTCTCAGCGCCTCCTCTGACCCCACATTCGCCGTCCTCCTGCCTTTATTGATGGGGCTGATGTGTCCAATGTCCTCCACCGTCTGCTGTTCCCTCCTGTGCAGGTGCGAGAGATGAACAGACTGGATGACACAGGAGACGTCAGCCATGTCTACCACAACAGGAGAGATGGTGAATCCGACCCATAGTGTTGGCCATACATGACCCCTATGTCCGGGGAGCCCGCTCAGCCCCTCTTTCTCTTTACTAGTGCTCTCTGTTATCGGCGTCTAATTTCCTGCCATATTGGCCATTTATATACTTTATATTACAGAGTATATAGCTTTACAACGGTCTGTAACTTTTAACATAAACATACGTAAAATATAAACTTTATTAAGATACACAGATCAACGGATCAGATATATCGTTGTATGCTTTGGTGTACACACATATCATATATGTCATCTGCAAAGAAACTTGTCAATCCACATCAGCCTTTCATTTTTATCATGTGCCAGGCAAGAAACTTTCCAAAAACTAGTATGTGTATATTCACACCAACAGATCCGCTATACCTTTGTGCTGTGGTAAACATACAAAATAAATGGCATGCGCTAAGACACTTATTGATCACATCAGTTTTCAGTCTCTGTCCAGCTTGCAGGATAGGCAAGACATACAAGTATGTAAAGCAATGAAGGTTCTCAAACTTGTATGTATACACTCACTGGCCACTTTATTAGGTACACCTGTCCAACTTCTTGTTAACACTTAATTTCTAATTAGCCAATCACATGGCGGCAACTCAGTGCATTTAGGCATGTAGACATGGTCAAGACAATCTCCTGCAGTTCAAACCGAGCATCAGTATGGGGAAGAAAGGTGATTTGAGTGCCTTTGAACGTGGCATGGTTGTTGGTGCCAGAAGGGCTGGTCTGAGTATTTCAGAAACTGCTGATCTACTGGGATTTTCACGCACAACCACCTCTAGGGTTTACAGAGAATGGTCCGAAAAAGAAAAAAAATCCAGTGAGCGGCAGTTCTGTGGGCGGAAATGCCTTGTTGATGCCAGAGGTCAGAGGAGAATGGGCAGACTGGTTCGAGCTGATAGAAAGGCAACAGTGACTCATATCGCCACCCGTTACAACCAAGGTAGGCCTAAGAGCATCTCTGAACGCACAGTGCGTCGAACTTTGAGGCAGATGGGCTACAGCGGCAGAAGACCACACCGGGTACCACTCCTTTCAGCTAAGAACAGGAAACTGAGGCTACAATTTGTACAAGCTCATCGAAATTGGACAGTAGAAGATTGGAAAAACGTTGCTTGGTCTGATGAGTCTCGATTTCTGCTGCGACATTCGGATGGTAGGGTCAGAATTTGGCGTAAACAACATGAAAGCATGGATCCATCCTGCCTTGTATGGAGCATCTTTGGGATGTGCAGCCGACAAATCTGCGGCAACTGTGTGATGCCATCATGTCAATATGGACCAAAATCTCTGAGGAATGCTTCCAGCACCTTGTTGAATCTATGCCACGAAGAATTGAGGCAGTTCTGAAGGCAAAAGGGGGTCCAACCCGTTACTAGCATGGTGTACCTAATAAAGTGGCCGGTGAGTGTATATTCAAAGCAACAGATCAGATATATCATATAGGTAAATGACATGTGCCAAGATACTCATCAGTCCATATACTGCATCCTCTAGTCCTGTCTGCTGCTCCTCAGCTGACGCTCCTGGCTGGTGCTCTTTGGCTGATGCTCCTGAATGGTGGTCCTCGGCTTATAACCCTGGCTGCTGCTTCTTGGCTGATGCTACTCAACTGATGCTCCTGGCTGCTGCTCCTCGACTGATGCTCCTGGATGCTGCTCCTCGACTGATGACCCTGGCTGGTGCTCCTTGGCTCCTGCTCCTCCACTGATGCTTCTGGCTGCTGCTCCTCAGCTGATGCTCCTGGCTGCTGCTCCTTGACTGATGTTACTCAACTGATGTTCCTTGCTGCTGCTCCTTGGCTGATGCTCCTGGCTGATGCTCCTCGACTGCCAGGATTCTCCCTTTCAGAGGCGATAACTGCACACAGTGAGCTGAGCTCATAGTCAGAGGCCCGCTGTGTCCTGGCTTATGCTGGAGCTGATGACTTCTCTGGAACAGGAAACTTTGAAGGAGAGGTGCTCAGCCAGGATTGAATGAGTGACCTCCCTTCCCCCTCTCCTCCACAGACTGCAGAAGAATGGTCACATTACTCACTCCCTGCACTATGATTGAAGGCCTGCCATTCCTTCTCTCCTGCTACTTTAGATACATGTGCAGTAAAAATGCAGGGGAAATAAAAGAATCCTTGCCCGGAAGTAGGGCCCTCTTCCTTGGGAGATGGGGCCCCAGGCAAATGCCTTGTTTGTCTGCCCCTAACTCCAGCCTTGGTTGTGTTTATTAGAGATTTTCTTGCTCGTCAATTTAAAGTGCACAAATATCGCATGGAAAGTGTTCAGCCTCAGAAATCAATGTTTCCATTCAGTGACAGTAAGCAGAGAAAGACATGCAGGCGCGATCTCATGTATACATAAGGCGTACAGTAGCATTTCTGTCCTTCATCTTGTGGGGGCACTCGTGTCATTGTTCCTCTCTGCAGGGGCATCTCTAATACACAACCCTGCAGACAGGCTGGAGACTGGGCTTTTGGCTCATTCTTCAATCTTGGAGCTAAACACAAATTTTTAAGGAAGGGTGTGAACTCTTATGCACATTCAGGGGGCTGATCCCAGGAGAGGAAAAACAATAAGCCACATGTTTAGTGAGGCAGTTGATAGAGTGACGCCGTGAGACGAGGATCTGTTGGGGAGGTCCTGGTGCCCCTGTGTAATAATTATAGGGTATAACTCAGGAGACTCTTTGCGTGGAACAAGACAACTACAGGACACAGTTTTATAAGTGGTAAAGTCTATATTATTACACGGTGATTCAAACAGGTGCAGAGAGAAACTCAAGTCCACAACACTTGGTGCAAATATCAAATGCAGCTTAACAGTCTGTAGGAAACTTCAGAGGAAAATGCAATCACGCAGAAAGTCTATGAAGCACAGTTATTCTTGAGGATACTTGACATGAATAAATCCTTGTCTTAGTCCAAACACAGATAGATAAGCTTATAAGGCAGTTCAAATCATAGCTTAGCTCAACCAGGGAGGTCTGGGTAATAGTCTCAGGTTATTGCAGCAGCTTACATGTCCAGTAAATGCAGATGGAAGTAAACACGAGCAGCAGATGAAGGAGGATTACTGGAACTGGTGTATGCGGCAGGAACTCAGAGCAGAGTAGCAGGATAACCTCACAGGTCCACAGGAGCAGGTGTATAGCCAGGGAGTGATCAGAGGTCAGGAGCTGGATGCAAGGCAGAATACTCTAGCACAGACTGAAGGCTGGGGTGGAGTTTTATAGCCGGAAGACACAGTGCACATGAGACCAAAGACGCCATCTTGGAAAAGGGCAGTAATGCACAAAAAGTAAAAAATGTTCAGAGTCCTGACACCCTGTTTGGATGGCCTATGGAGATTGGAGATGTGTTGACGGCTGGAGCTGGATACATGTGCTACGGTCATGATACCAGTCGTCTGGTTGTGAGGAACTATCTTAAGGACTCTTGCTGCAAGCTGGAGACATGTGCTACGGTCATGGTATGGAGCATGGACTGTCACTACAGACTATTCTGGCAGGAGATACAGAAGCTGTGGGCCATCCAAAACCGGGGAGACAGTGGGTATCGCCTGGTTCGGGGGCTATGGGACTATTGGCCCTGGAGAAGGGATCTTGTGTACTGAGGACAATGCATTGTGACCATCTACCCGGAATTAGTGTAAGACCATGGATGTAGGGAATAAAAAATAGTTTAATTGTTAGCCTGCCTAGGTGATTATTACATCCCACAACCGCAGATCTTCACCAATACACTTTTATATATAATATTTTGTATATTTTTGGCTACAACAGATTTTTCTTGTTCCGCTCACTTGTACGTAATTTCAAGCGTGTTTTGAGCAAAATCCATATTTGATGGTTAAAAATTGAATTTTTTTTTTAATTGGGGCATAAGAAACATAAAAATCAGTCAGTGGATCAATGGATTTGAAACCATTTTCATAAATGCAAATTTTGCATACCTGTGTGAGGAGCCGGCCACAGACTAAAGACTATTGGACCCATGGACATAGAGCGTAGTCCACGGCTCTAAGGGATGCAGACTTTTCTAGGACGGAGCATAGGTTATGTCGATCTTGTGGTGTTTTATTAGAGATTTGTTTGCTCATCAGATTAAGATGCACAAATCTCTCCTGGAAAGTGTTCAGCCTCAGGAATCCATGTTTCCATTCAGTGACGGTAATCAGAGGAAGACGTGCGGGCTCGATCTTATGTATATGTAAGGCCACACAGGAGATTGGTAATCGGTAAAGCAATCATTCCATTCCTCTCATCAGTGTCTCAGGGTCCTCAGTTAAGTCAGTGTTCCCAGTCACCTGTCCCATTGTGTGGATGGGGATAGTGGACTCAGTGGAGCCGTCACCATGGGGGTCTCACAAGCAGACACAGGTGATGGGGCTCTGCCTGAGGTAACTACCTCCACCAATGCAGTTAGCTTGGGGGGTTCGCAAGGGCCAGGCTCAATTCTCGGTGGGAGCTTGGGGTGTTTAGGAAACCGACGAGGAAATGGGGGTGTTTCTGGCTAAAGCTGGATACACATGCTACGGTCGTAGTATCCCATCATCTGGAAGAGCCTGGACTTTGCCTACAGACTATACTGGCTGGAGATACAAACTCTGTTGGCCAACCAGTTGGGAGACAGTCGTTATCACCTGGTACAGGGGCAGTGGAACTACTGGCCCCACGATGGGATCTTGTGGACTGGGGTAATCTATTTTGGCCATCTACCCGGAGTTGCTGTAAGACCATGGATGTAAGGTATAACAAATAGTTGCATTGTTAACCAGTCCAGGTGATTATTACAACCCACAACATCAGATCCTCACACTGTGTGTTAAAAGTAAAATGTTATGTTAATCTACTTGTGTTATAGCCAACATGAAAACCTCCAAGCAGGATCTGGTTGAAGGAGCTCCTTTATATGGGGGAAGGGGTGGGATATGGGGTGAAGTTCTGCCCCATTGCGGTTACCAACATGTCCTGGAGGACAGAAGAAGCCAAATACAGTGTGACCCCTGGTTACATCACCCAGACCTCTGCGGTGACCCTCACTGGGGTTGTCAGCTGATTAGCATCCCGGGCTATAAAGTCATCATTACTTTTAGGGTCTCTAATAGACCCTAGAAAAGCATACAGTGCTACACAGGGATAAGTACACAGTTACTAGTTGGGAAGCAGTGCTGCGGATTACAGTCACTAGTGGGGACCAGATTAGGAGAATGGTAATATTTAGGGTCAGTATTTGATTGGATCCCAGTTCCTGGAGTCTACAGGGGCAGAATGACTCTTGTGGAGGCAGCATTGACCTGTGTCACTGCTACAAGTAAGGAACCATCGACATGTGAGAAAATCTTAGTCTGGAGGAGGTCACTTATATAATCAATCCTTATCTGCAGATGATACCGTGTTCAGTCATTGCTGCAGAGGATAAGAGCCATGTTGTGCACGATAGAGACCAGTGCCAGGCAGCTGCTGCCAAGGCCCAGGGTATCACAGGAGGCCTGGCTGGTGTGGAGGTCCATAATGAGGTCCGAGCTGTGCTGACAGCATGGTGCAGCCCAGAGGATGGAGACTGAGGAAGCGGCAGGCTCGTGTCCCCTGACTCACTCATGATTACGGTTTATTTTGGTGGTGATGTCACCCTCTTCTCTTTCATGTTCCTCTATGACCCAGTCCTGCAGTGACTTGAGTGGCCCCGTGTCACCGGGAAGACTGCTCCATAAATGTCACCTCCTCCTACGTTATGAGGTGATGAATCGATGACTGCGATAAGCGCGTCCTGTCACTGACCAGCGCAGCGGTATATAAGCCAGGAGGAGACACCAGAGGACACCGCTCATCCAGCCAGCAGCATCCGAGCCCTGACCTGCACCACAACATGGAAAGCCGGAGCCCCAAGTGTAGCCGCGGAGTGTGCCTGCTCCTGGCCTGTCTCATCGCCAGCCTGCAGGGGGCAGGTGAGGATACCGGGGTCAGACGGGCAGCGCCAGGCTCTGCGCCACATCACCCTCTATGGGTAGCTCTATGGGGACTGGTATCATTCCTAACCATGGAGATTTCCTCTCAACCATAGGCAGACAATGATTATATCAGTAACCTGGTGATGGTGCAAGCTACAGGAGTACAGGGTGTAGGAGTACAGGTGTGAGAGGGTGCGAGCTGTCGGTACACGGATGAGGGGCTGCGTGGGTACAAGGGTGAAGGGGTGCAGCTGTTGGTACAGGGCTGTGTGGGTACAGGGTTGCGGGGGTGCTAGGTATCAGTACAGGGCTGTAGGGGTGCAGGGATGAGGGGTGCGAGGTGTCGGTACAGGGCTGTGTATGTACAGGGGTGGTGGGGTGCTAGGTATCAGTACAGGGCTGTGGGGGTACAGGGGTGCGAGGTGTCGGTACAGGGGTGCGGGGTGCTAGGTATCAGTACAGGGCTGTGGGGGTACAGGGCTGTGTAGCTACAGGGGTGCTATCAGTACAGGGCTGTGGGGGTACAGGGGTGAGAGGGTGCGAGCTGTCGGTACATGGATGAGGGGCTGCGTGGGTACAAGGGTGAAGGGGTGCAGCTGTTGGTACAGGGCTGTGTGGGTACAGGGTTGAGGGTGTGCTAGGTATCAGTACAGGGCTGTGGGGGTACAGGGGTGAGGGGTGCGAGGTGTCGGTACAGGGCTGTGTAGGTACAGGGGTGGTGGGGTGCTAGGTCTCAGTACAGGGCTGTGGGGGTACAGGGGTGAGGGGGTGCGAGGTGTCGGTACAGGGCTGTGTGGGTATAGGGGTGCGAGGTATCAGTACAGGGCTGTGTGGGTATAGGGGTGCGAGGTATCAGTACAGGGCTGTGGGGGTACAGAGGTGAGGGTGTGCGAGCTGTCAGTACAGGGCCGAGTAGGTACAGGTTGTGAAGGGGTGCTGTCTGTACACAGGAGTGAGGGTGTGCGAGCTGTCAGTACAGGGCTGTGGAGGTACAAGGAGGCAAGCTATTGGTACAGAGGTGAGTAGGTACAGGGGTGAGAGTGTGCTGTCAGTACAGGGATGTGGGGGTGCGAGCTGTCAGTACAGGGATGTGGGGGTACAGGGATGCAAACTGTTGGTACAAACCTGAGTAGGTACAGGGGTGAGGGGATGATATAATTTTGCGAGAAGCACCTGTATATCATTAAAAAGTTAATTTATTTCAGTTCTTCAATACAAAAAGTGAATCTCATATATTATATAGAGTCATTACACACAGTGATATATTTCACGTGTTTATTTCTGTTAATGTTGATGATTATGCTTACAGCCAATGAAAACCCAAAAGTCATTATCTCAGTAAATTAGAATAATTAGCAAAAAACACCTGCAAAGGCTCCTAAGAGTTTATAAAGGTCCTTAGTCTATTTCAGTAGCTCCACAATCATGGGGAAGACTGCTGACCTGATATGTCCAGAAGGCGTCACTGACACACTCCACAAGGAGGGGAAGCCACAAAAGGTCATTGCTAAAGAAGCCGGCTGTTCACACAGTGCTGTATCCAAGCATATTAATGGAAAGTGGAGTGGAAGGAAAAAGTGTGGTAGAAAAAGGTGCACAAGCAACCGGGATAACCGCAGTCTTAAAAGGATTATTAAGAAAAGGCCATTCAGAAATGTGGGGGAGATTCAGAAGGAGTGGACTGCTGCTGGAGCCATTGCTTCACCACACACAGACGTGTCCAGGACATGGGCTACAAGTGTCACATTCCTTGTGTCAGCCACTCATGGCCAATAGACAACGCCAGAAGCGTCTTACCTGGGCCAAGGAGAAGAAGAACTGGACTGTTGTCAGTGGTCCAAGATGTTGTCTACAGATGAAGGTACATTTTGCATTTCATTTGGAAATCAAGTCTGGAGGAAGAGTGGAGAGGCCACAATCCAAGCTGCTGGAGGTCTAGTGTGAAGTCTCCACAATCAGTGATGGTTTGGGGAGCCATGTCATCTGCTGGTGTAGGTCCACTGTGTTTTATCAAGACCAAAGTCAGCGCAGCCGTCTACCAGGACATGTTAGAGCTCTTTATTCTTCCCTCTGCCGACAAGCTTTATGGAGATGGAAATGTCATTCTCCAGCAGGACTTGGCCAATGTCCACACTGCCAAAAGTACCAATACCTGGTGTAAAAACAACAGTATCACTGGGCTTGATTGGCAGAAAACTCACCTGACCTTATCCCCATAGAGAATCTATAGAGTATTGTCAAGAGAAAGAGGAGACACCAGACCCAACAATGCAGACGAGCTGAAGGCTGCTATCAAAGCAACCTGGGCTTCCATAACCCCTCAGCAGTGCCACAGGCTGATCGCCCCCATGCCATGCCGCATTGGTGCAGTAATTGATACAAAAGGAGCCCGACCAAGTGTTGAGTGCATTTACTGAACAGACATTTTCGGTAGGCCAACATTTCAGATTTTACAGTCATTTTTAAACCTGGTGTTATAAAGTATTCTAATTTACTGAGATAATGACTTTTGGGTTTTCATTGGCTGTAAGCCATAATCATCAACATTAACAGAAATAGACACTTGTAATAGATCACTCTGTCTGTAATGACTATAGAATATATAGTTATATGAAAAAGTTTGGGCACCCCTATTAATCTTAATGTTTTATAAAAACTATGTTTTTTTTGGAACAGCTATTTCAGTTTCATATATCTAATAACTGTTGGACTCAGTAATATTTCTGGATTGAAATAAGGTTTATTGTACTAACAGAAAATATGCAATCTGCATTTAAACAAAATTTGACAGGTGCATAAGTATGGGCACCCTTATCATTTTCTTGTTTTAAATTCTCCTACCTACTTTTTACTGACTTACTAAAGCACTTTTTTTGGTTTTGTAACCTCATTGAGCTTTGAACTTCATAGCCAGGTGTATGCAATCATGAGAAAAGCTACTTAAAGTGGCCACTTGCAAGTTGTTCTCCTGTTTGAATCTGCCCTTAAGAGTGGCATCATGGGCTCCTCAAAACAACTGCCAAATGATCTGAAAACAAAGATTATTCAACATAGTTGTTCAGGGGAAGGATACAAAAAGCTGTCTCAGAGATTTAACTTGTCAATTTCCACTGTGAGGAACATAGTAAGGAAATGGAAGAACACAGGTACAGTTCTTGTTAAGGCCAGAAGTGGCAGGCCAAGAAAAACATCAGAAAGGCAGAGAAGAAGAATGGTGAGATCAGTCAAGGACAATCCTCAGACCATCTCCAGAGAGCTGCAGCATCAACTTGGTGCAGATGGTGTCACTGTGCATCGGTCAACTATACAACGCACTTTGCACAAGGAGAAGCTGTATGGGAGAGTGATGCGAAAGAAGCCGTTTCTGCAAGCACGCCACAAACAGAGTCGGCTGAGGTATGCAAAAACACATTTGGAGAAGCCAATTTCTTTTTGGAAGAAGGTCCTGTGGACTGATGAAACCAAGATTGAGTTGTTTGGTCATACAAAAAGGCGTTATGCATGGTGGCAAAAAAACACAGCATTCCAAGAAAAACACTTGCTACCCACAGTAACATTTGGTGGAGATTCCATCATGCTTTGGGGCTGTGTGGCCAATGCCGGCACCGGGAATCTTGTTAAAGTTGAGGGACGCATGGATTCCTCTCAGTATCAGCAGATTCTTGACAATAATGTTCATGAATCAGTGACAAAGTTGAAGTTACGCAGGGGATGGATCTTTCAGCAAGACAATGATCCAAAACACCGCTCCAAATCTACTCAGGCATTCATGCAGAGGAACAATTACACTGTTCTGGAATGGCCATCCCAGTCCCCAGACCTGAATATCATTGAACATCTGTGGGATCATTTGAAGAGGGCTGTCCATGCTCGGCGACCATCAAACTTAACTGAACTGGAATTGTTTTGTAAAGAGGAATGGTCAAAAATACCTTCATCAAGGATCCAGGAACTCATTAAAAGCTACAGGAAGCGACTAGAGGCTGTTATTTCTGCAAAAGGAGGATCTACTAAATATTAATGTCACTTTTCTGGTGAGGTGCCCATACTTATGCACCTGTCAAATTTTGTTTGAATGCAGATTGCACATTTTCTGTTAGTACAATAAACCTCATTTCAAGGCAGAAACATTACTGTGTCCAACAGTTATTAGATATATGAAACTGAAATAGCTGTTGCAAAAAAACAATTTTTATAAAACATTAAGCTTAAGATGAATAGGGGTGCCCAAACTTTTTCATATAACTGTATGAGGGGTACGTGGTTACACGGCTGTGCAGGTACAGGGATGCCGGGCGGTACACAGGTTTGGGCCACCGCAGCATCTGCTTTACCAGATACAAGAGACGCGGCATCACATGGACAGTACATGGATTCGCCCACCGAGGTCACGGCCGGCACACGCCATGTCTGGGGCTGGTACCACACTTGGTGCAGAGGTGGCGGCTCCAGTATACTGGCCAGTTCTTAGATTTGGTCCCAGTTTCCAGTGGAGTAGTCGCCATTTCTCTGCAGTTTCCTCTTGCTGGTTCCTTCCTTTTTCTGAATTTCGATTTTACTGCCTTTTCCTCCATGTCCAATATTGTGGCTGCCGCTCACCACTGACGCCCTCACTGGGACCAACGCACAGCGGCGCAGACTAACTCCACCACAGGTACGTCTACACACCACAGCTAGCCTCCGCGAATGCAGAGCCGCAACAGGGCAACTAATCCCACATGTTCCTCACAGGGGTCCCCGGCTGGGGTGTGGCGCTCCTCGTGATGACATCACTGATCCTCTCATATCTGCTGCTCTGCATGATCTGCTTGGTAAGAGCCATCCCCCAGAGACCATAGCTCCTCCCCTCGCGGCCAGTAGTGGACCCCCTCATGGCTCCTCCCCTCGCGGCCAGTAGTGGACCCGAGCGGCTCCTCCCCTCGCCGCCAGTAGTGGACCGCCTCGCGGCTCCTCCCCTCGCGGCCAGTAGTGGACCCCAGAGCGGCTTCTCCCCTCGCGGCCAGTAATGGACCCCAGAGCGGCTCCTCACCTCGCGGCCAGTAGTGGACCCGAGTGGCTCCTCCCCTCGCGGCCAGTAGTGGACCCCCAGAGCGGCTCCTCCCCTCACCGCCAGTAGTGGACCCCCAGAGCGGCTCCTCCCCTCGCCGCCAGTAGTGGATCCCAGAGCGGCTCCTCCCCTCACCGCCAGTAGTGGACCCCCAGAGCGGCTCCTCCCTTCACCGCCAGTAGTGGACCCCCAGAGCGGCTCCTTCGCGCGAGCCCAGTAGCAGCCCCCCCAGGAGAGCTCCTTTCTCTCCATGTGGCAGAAACATCTCTGTGATCATTTCCCCATTAGAGGTTGTGCAGTAATGTAGGGGCCGGCAGTTGCGCAGGGTCCCTTGTGTGTCCACTCCCTGCTGGTGTGGTCGGGGGTACGGCGTGGTCGGGGGTACGGCGCGGTCGGGGGTACGGCACCATCTAGACACACACAGTTATTGGATTCTGTTTTCTATTACAGCCCCTGATGAAGAAGCAACACGGGGGCCACTGATCCAGTGTGGAGACCACTGATCCGCCATGGGGACCACCATCACAGAGTCGCTCGTTACATTGTATCACTGCTGTATATTGTTACTTGTGAATAAAGCTGAGTTTTGACCGAATCTGTCCTGACTCTGCGTCCTGTTAACAGTGGAGAATGGGGGTCCGGCCGTGCCTAGGGACACACTGGGGGGAGTAGTTATCTGGGATCTCTGTCAACACTTAAAGCCGTACCACCACTGCATTGTGGGAGACGTAGTTCCCACAACAAGATGTATAGCTCTGGATGTGACTGCGCAGGCAAATGTTAAGCCACGAGCTGCCACACCCATGAGCAGCCGCACTGTGGCCGCACCCACGAGGAGTCAGAATTGTGCACAATTATCTTTATTTAGAAAAAGGAGGAATGTAAGCAAAACACACAAGGTGCTGCTCATCGGTCCGACCGCCCTGCTGTCCTCATCTGCACACGAAACCGGCGCCAGAGGAACCGGTCCTGCCGACAGGGGCGATTTATTGCCTGCTTAAAAAGTCCCCGGATGGGCGTGGCCTCAGCAGAAGCCAAGTAGGAGGAGCCACACTGGGTACCAGAAGAAGGGTATAACCGGTTAGCATCAGCAGAACAGTCTGGAACCAGCCCAGGGAGCAGGACACGTGGGGGAGGGGCAGCGCAGAGTCACATGGTGCTCCGCTGGTGGATCAGTACTTTCCCAGGACGGTGGCCAGCAGCGCCATGCGCACGTACATCCCGTTCTCTGCCTGGCGGAAGTACGCAGCCCGGGGGTCTGAGTCTACTTCAAGGCTGAAGGGGAAAAAGAAGAGAAGGTGAAAACCTGGAAGAGCGTGACATCGGAGCGCCGACACAAGGGGGCGCTAACACTGTGCCCTCACCTGATCTCGTTGACACGCGGCATTGGGTGCATCACCACCATCTTCTTCTTGGCGCGGGTCATAATGTGCGGAGTGAGAATGAACTGCCCAAAACACTATAGATAAAGAGTCGGGGTCAGCAGGAGCACAAGCCCCTCCCCCAAACTCCTGCCAACATATCAGCCCCGCCCCCACTCACAGTGTCGTACTCCTCCTGGCTCCCAAACCGCTCCTTCTGGATCCGGGTCATGTAGAGCACGTCCGTGTCTGGGAGCGCCTCCTCAATGCTGTCAAACTCCTCCTACAAGAGGGCGAAGTGTCAAACGAGACCCGCCTGCAGCCACACCTCCAGCCAAACCCCACCTCCAACCCAAACCCCGCCCTCACCTGCTTGGTTCCCTTGGAGGCCACAAAGTGGATGATGTTGGAGGGCATGCGCAGGCTGCGCGGCGTCACATATCTCAGGTTCACACGGTATTGAGTCAGGAGGCAGGCGAGAGAGTGGACCGTGCGCCCGTGCTTCAGGTCACCCACCATGGTGATCTAGGGCCGAGCAGAGGTCACACGGGCAGAAGAATATCAGGTACATGTGACAACTTGCTGAGGAGGGAGCAACAACCCTCAACTCCCCACCAGTACGTGCCCCATCCCCCTATAGGTTCCTTATCCCCCGCACACCCCTGTAGGTACCCCATCCCCTGCGCCCCTGTATAGGTGCTTGTCACAATAATATAAATATGCCATATTCTGAGTATACTTCTAGAAGGTTCCATGGTTTTACAGACACACTGTGGACTTTTTGACCCCCCCCTTCCAGCTCCTTCTCACTACACACTCTGTGCAACGTGATACCAGTGTGCTAGCAGCCCCCCACGGAGTAGTTTATGGCCCTAAGCTGGCTGAAGGCAGTTTTGGAAACATGTGCTCTGTTGTTCATTTAAATGCTTAATAGTGGGGCATAATGTGACCCCACTTAGTGATACAGATATAAAAGTTACATATTCCGAATGTCCACCGATCGATCTATAACCCAGTGAAATCTCTAGAATCCAGGCCCACCAAAATCCAAGAAACGGATTTCTCCTTAAGCAGGTCATGTATCCATTTCATGTTTATACTGAAATGAGCCCCTATGTCATGCTGAGCATAATGATAATTTTGTCTTTCTTCTACGAGGTTCACCCTAAGAGATATGGGTAATAGAGTATTTCATAATTGTTCAGAAAGGGGAGCTCCCCAACCACCCAGTGAGGTCGGCACAGTGGGAGGCCTTAAAGGGAACCTGTCACCTGAATTTGGCGGGACCAGTTTTGGGTCATATGGGCGGGGTTTTCGGGTGTTTGATTCACCCTTTCCTTACCCGCTGGCTGCATGCTGGCCGCAATATTGTTTTGAAGTTCATTCTCTGTCCCCTGGAGTACACGCCAGCGCAAGGCAATATTGCCTTGCGCTGGCATGTACTCCGGAGGACAGAGAATGAACTTCAATCCAATATTGCGGCCAGCATGCAGCCAGCGGGTAAGGAAAGGGTGAATCAAACACCCGAAAACCCCGCCCATATGACCCAAAACTGGTCCCGCCAAATTCAGGTGACAGGTTCCCTTTAAGTTTGAGCACAGGTATAAGACACGGAGGCGGGACTAGAGCTCTCTTTCTTTCTTGGCCTGGGAAGTCACCTAGCAGATACTGTGCCGGATGCATTGGGACATATGCTCCTCCTCCATGCTGCATGGCTTACCATGGAATGACATAAGACAAACTAAGTTTATTTTCATCTTTAATCCTTTTTATTTTGTAATCGTTCTGTACATACTATAATTGTCTCATCTTGTAATATCGTTTTTTTATACCTTTTGTAAGCACTGCCCATTTCTTTTTGGAGTACAAGTTATAATATTTACTAGCTTCGTTTCCTTTGCTCTAAAACGTACCTCCAACGTCCTCTGAACTAAATTAAGCTACTGATTGGGTTGGCTCCTGACCCGCTATTAATCATAGGAGTAGGAGCTGGTGGCAGCAGAGCATACTGAGCTTGTTGGATATTGCTGGCAGTGACGGACGGCGTTTGATATTATAATTCCTGCCTAAGTGGGAGTAGTTATATCACCCTCGCTGCAGTGTGCCCAATACCGGAACCGGAACTGGGAAGTGGGATATAAATAAATCCCTGAAGAACTGGGGCAACCAAACACCCCCGGTTTATGACAGTGCACCCTCCCTCTCAATCCCACACTAGGTGCCCCATCCCCCACAACCCCCTGTAGGTGTCGCATGCTCCACCCCCCCTGTAGGGGCCCCCTACTTACAGTCATCCCGTTGACGGTGCCCAGCTCCTCTCGAATGGTGAAGATGTCCAACAGCGCCTGTGTCGGGTGCTCTCCCACCCCGTCTCCGGCGTTGATGACCGGCTTTCGGCAATGCTTAGCTGCGAGCTGAGAAAGACAGCGAAGAAAGTGTTAATATGAGGAAGAAGGGGTTATGGTGGTCCAGTGATGGCGGCGGTGACACAAACCTCCACTGCTCCAGGCTCCGGATGTCTCACCACCAGCACATCCGAGTAACAGCTCATGGTCTGCACCGAGTCCGTGAGAGACTCCCCTTTCTGAGAGGACGACGTGGTCTCTGAAAACGTGATCACCGAGCCGCCCAGACGATGCATGGCTGCCGCAAAGGAGCTGCTAGTCCGCGTGCTTGCCTCAAAAAACATGGAGGCCATCACCTTTCCCTGAACACAAGAGCGAAGCGATGAGGAACACCACAGAGGTTAAGGCTCGAGCACCACCAGAAAGTGGCAGAGGGAGGGAGGTCCGCGAGCCCCAGAGGGAGCGGGAGAGACCCGCGAGCCCCAGAGGGAGGACCGCGAGCCCCAGAGGGAGGGAGGCCCATGAGCCAAGGGGGGGGGAGGCCCGCGAGCCCCAGAGGGAGGGGGAGAAAGCCCGCGAGCCCCAGAGGGAGGGCCCCCTGAGAGCCCCAGAGGGAGGGCCCCCTGAGAGCCCATAGAAGGTGGGAGGGAGGGGCCCCGACTGCCACAGAGGAACAAAAGCCAAAACCAAATAAAGAGGGAAGATGGAAGAAACAAGAGACACTGGAGACTCCCAGACCTTCAGGATGTCGAGGCTGCGCTCCTTCTGCACCAGCATCCGCAGCGTGTGCGCCACATTAAAGAGGTGAGACATCTGGAAGAGAGCAGACAGTAAGGTCATCTCGTGGTTACATCATCCAAAGCTGCGTTCCCTGCTGCCCCCGCTACAGCACAGACATTACTGACATCAGCAGCTCCGGGGGCGAGTGTCTCACCTGGTCCTTGCTGAACTGCCGAACAGACAGGATGTGCTGCCCTATGAGGGGGTGCAGAAGCGGGGAGGTCAGCACGGACAAGTTCTGGGGGGACGTGAGGCGCGGGATCGGGGGCGGGTGGCTGTAACCGTCCTGGATGAAGGAAAGATCTGCAAACACAGAACCTGTCATCAGCAAAAGGAAAGGATGACTGCTCCCCGAAATGGTGACCCCACAACCCTCCCTCACAGGGGGATCCCATACCCAGGGGTGCAAATGGAGCCGCCACAGGCAGGAAGATGGACGGAGGGAGGGAGAGATGCCACCACAGACAGAAAGATGGACGGAGGGAAAGATGCCACCACAGGCAGAAAGATGGACGGAGAGAGAGAGAGCAGCCGCCACAGGCAGGAAGATGAGGGAAAGGAGCCGCCACAGGCAGGAAGATGGACGGAGGGAGAGAGAGCAGCTGCCACAGGCAGGAAGATGGACGGACGAGAGGGAGGGAGAGGAGCCGCAGCAGGCAGGAAGACGAGGGAAAGGAGCCGCAGCAGGCAGGAAGACGAGGGAAAGGAGCCGCAGCAGGCAGGAAGACGAGGGAAAGGAGCCGCCACAGGCAGGAAGACAGACTGAGGGAGGGAGAGGAGCTGCCACAGGCAGGAAGACATAGGGAGGGAGAGGAACCGCCACAGGCAGAAAGATGGACAGAGAGAGAGGAGCCGCCACAGGCAGGAAGACATAGGGAGGGAGAGGAGCCGCCACAGGCAGAAAGATGGACAGAGAGAGAGAGGAGCCTCCACAGGCAGGAAGACATAGGGAGGGAGAGGAGCCGCCACAGGCAGGAAGATGGACGGAGAGAGAGAGGAGCCGCCACAGGCAGGAAGACATAGGGAGGGAGAGGAGCCGCCACAGGCAGAAAGATGGACAGAGAGAGAGAGGAGCCGCCACAGGCAGGAAGACATAGGGAGGGAGAGGAGCCGCCACAGGCAGGAAGATGGACGGACGGGAGGGAGAGGAGCCGCCACAGGCAGGAAGACATAGGGAGGGAGAGGAGCCGCCACAGGCAGGAAGATGGACGGAGAGAGAGAGAGGAGCCGCCACAGGCAGAAAGATGGACGGACGGGAGGGAGGGAGAGGAGCCACAGCAGGCAGGAAGACATAGGGAGGGAGAGGAGCCGCTACAGGCAGGAAGATGGACGGACGGGAGGGAGGGTGAGGAGCCGCAGCAGGCAGAAAGATGTACGGAGAGGAGCCGCCACAGGCAGGAAGATGGACGGACGGGAGGGAGAGGAGCCGCAGCAGGCAGGAAGACGAGGGAGAGGAGCCGCAGCAGGCAGGAAGACGAGGGAGAGGAGCCGCAGCAGGCAGGAAGACGAGGGAGAGGAGCCGCAGCAGGAAGGAAGACGAGGGAAAGGCGCCGCAGCAGGCAGGAAGACGAGGAAAAGGAGCTGCAGCAGGCAGGAAGACGAGGGAAAGGAGCTGTGGCAGGCAGGAAGACGAGGGAAAGGAGCTGTGGCAGGCAGGAAGACGAGGGAAAGGAGCCGCGGCAGGCAGGAAGGCGAGGGAAAGGAGCCGCGGCAGGCAGGAAGACGAGGGAAAGGAGCCGCGGCAGGCAGGAAGACGAGGGAAAGGAGCTGCAGCAGGCAGGAAGACGAGGGAAAGGAGCCGCAGCAGGCAGGAAGACGAGGGAAAGGAGCCGCAGAAGGCAGGAAGGGGAGGGAGAAGTCACAGGCAGGAGGGTCGCTGGCAGGGTTAGAGATGCTTTATCACCTGCTTCTGGAGACTTCTTGGGCGCTCGCTCCTTCTGCTCCTCAGCTGCTAAGAGAGAGAGTTTGTACATGGGTCAGTGATGGCAGCGCCACATGCCAGGCTCCGCACTGACAACAACAGCGTGTAAGGACTGGACCCCGATTACTGAACTGAGGGTCCCAGGCTGCAGCATATACACCGCACCTCTCACGACCCCGAGGAACCACGGTCATTGGGGTATAAGAGCCAACTGCAGCTCTGGAGGTGACTGGAGGATAAGACACAAAGTAACAGCAGAATAGTGAGTGCAGCTCTGGAGGTGACTGGAGCGCGATGATAATAAATAAATAATTTTTATTTATATAGCGCCAACATATTCCGCAGCACTTTACTACATGTCGATCACCGAGGGTCAATCATGGATGTTATTGTGTAAATTACAGCGGGTGCAGCGGGAGAGAGGGCGGGCTCTACATAAGCTCCTCCCACAGCGGCAGTCATGACCTGGGATTCCTCTATCCCCCCCGATTGGTGATAATCAGAAGTCACATGATTAAGTAATTTAGCCCCGCCCCCAAGAGATTTGAACCCGCCCAGTTACCGGTCCTGGCGCTGCTCCCTCGACCCCGAGACGCGGACGTCCTCCTGAGCCCTGGATATTGCAATAAAGGGTTAACCGGGATGTCAGACCCATAGTCACAGGACTACAGAGCGCAGCGCTCACAGGGTTAACGCTTCAGCACTGTGCGGGTCATGTGACCCAGACTTCATGTTTAGGATCTCTGCTTGCAGTCAGTGACTGAAGCGTCGGTCATGGAGACGTGGCGGCTACTCACCTGGTAACCCGGGATCAGAGGCGCGATGGATCCTGGGCGGCAGATGAAAGCGGGCGTCTCCAGCGGGACCTGCTCTGCGGGGGCTGGGAGCGCGGCTGCGGACGGTCTCACTCTGCACGGTGACATGGCGGTGACGCTCCGGAGTCTAACAAAGAGGAAGATTAATGACGAGGATCAACGGCGGAAGCAGGAGGAGCGCGCATGGAAGGCGGAGGCGGCAGGAGCGCGCGCGGATGGTGGAGGTGGCAGGAGATCATGGATGGCGGAGGCAGGAGGAGCACGTGCGGACGGCGGAGGCGGCAGGAGCGCGTGCGGAAGGCGGAGGCCGCAGGAGAGCATGGATGGCGGAGGCAGGAGTAGCGCGCGCGGACGGCGGAGGCAGGAGAGCATGGATGGCGGAGGCAGGAGGAGCGCGCGCGGACGGCGGAGGCAGGAGAGCACGGATGGCGGAGGCAGGAGGAGCGCGCGCGGACGACGGCGGCAGCAGGAGAGCATGGATGGTGGAGGCAGGAGGAGCGCGCGTGGACGGCGGAGGCAGGAGAGCATGGATGGCAGAGGCAGGTGGAGCGAGCGCGGACGGCGGAGGCGGCAGGAGAGCATGGATGGCGGAGGCAGGAGGAGCGCGCGTGGATGGCGGAGGCAGGAGAGCATGGATGACGGAGGCAGGTGGAGCGTGCGCGGACAGCGGAGCAGTTTCTGCTCCTATCCAGCGACATCACAAGACCAATCAGTGCCGTTACATAACCGCGCATTGTGTGACCTCCTCCTGCTCTGATTTTCGTGTCACTGAGCTGATTGGCCGAGGGCACTTGGGGGAGGGGCCTCACCTTCACCAGCTCCTTGGCGGGGGTCGGCTGTGTGGCGGCGATCAGTGGTGGAGCCCATTTCCTGACATCTTGACCATAACCGGCCGGCACTAGGACCTAGAAAACAGGCAATGAACCGAGGGCAGGGGGCCCGACGGAGGAGATGATGGGGGGTGTGGGGGCCCCGATAGTGGAGACGATGGTGGGGCCTCGTACCTGCCCATCTATGTAGGCGACTTCCCCTCGCAGCACCACCCTCCGCACCGCGCCCTTCAGCTTCATCCCTTCAAATGGAGTCCACTTAGATTTGGTGAACTGCAGGGACTGCGGCACCAGCCACTCCTGCTCCAGATCCACCTGTGGGAGGTAGGAGACAGTCAGCGAGGAGGAGTGGAGGAAAAGAGGGTAGAGCCAGCCAGCGAGGAGGAGGAGTGGAGGAGAGAGGGCAGAGCCAGCCTGCGAGGAGGAGTGGAGGAGTGAGGGCAGAGCAAGCCGGCGAGGAGGAGGAGTGAGGGAAGAGAGGGCAGAGCCAGCCTGCGAGGAGGAGGAGTGAGGGAAGAGAGGGCAGAGCCAGCCTGCGAGGAGGAGGAGTGAGGGAAGAGAGGGCAGAGCCAGCCTGCGAGGAGCAGGAGAAGAGAGGGCAGAGCCAGCCTGCGAGGAGGAGGAGTGGAGGAGAGAGGACAGAGCCAGCCTGCGAGGAGGAGGAGAGAGGGAAGAGAGGGTAGAGCCAACCTGCGAAGAGGAGTGGGGGAAGAGAGGGCAGAGCCAGCCAGCGAGGAGGAGGAGTGAGGGCAGAGCTAGCCTGCGAGGAGGAGGAGCGGAGGAGAGAGGGCAGAGCCAGCCTGCGAGGAGGAGGAGTGCAGGAGAGAGGGCAGAGCCAGCCTGCGAGGAGGAGGAGTGGAGGAGAGAGGGCAGAGCCAGCCTGCGAGGAGGAGGAGTGGAGGAGAGAGGGCAGAGCCAGCCTGCGAGGAGGAGGAGTGGGGGAAGAGAGGGCAGAGCCAACCTGCGAAGAGGAGTGGGGGAAGAGAGGGCAGAGCCAGCCAGCGAGGAGGAGTGGGGGAAGAGAGGGCAGAGCCAGCCAGCGAGGAGGAGGAGTGAGGGCAGAGCTAGCCTGCGAGGAGGAGAGAGGGCAGAGCCAGCCTGCGAGGAGGAGGAGCGGAGGAGAGAGGGCAGAGCCAGCCTGCGAGGAGGAGGAGTGGAGGAGAGAGGGCAGAGCTAGCCTGCGAGGAGGAGGAGTGGGGGAAGAGAGTTCAGAGCCAGCCAGCGAGGAGGAGTAGTGAGGGCAGAGCTAGCCTGCGAGGAGGAGGAGCGGAGGAGAGAGGGCAGAGCTAGCCTGCGAGGAGGAGGAGCGAGGGAAGAGAGGGCAGAGCCAGACAGGGAGGATTTAAGAAGGGTGATGACTGACATTCATTATTAACAGTTTGTGAAGAGGAGGAGACAGTCAGCAAGCACTCGCCTCTATGTACGTGTTCTCCTGGACCGGGAGGGAGAAAATCTTTCGGGGGTTCTCGTACAGACGTTTGATGATGTCCTCGATGGTCAGCCGCCCCTCGCTGACCGCAGTCAGCAGAAGGGGCAGCATTGTCTCCAGCCCGGGGTATCCTGGAGGGGGATTGGGACCGTCCTTCTCCTCCACAGAATGAGGGGCTGAGAGGACAGATTACCGCAGATAAATGCTGGGCCCCACAACCCCCCGGAGGGGCCGTATGTACCTCGCAGTGAGAGAAGCGTCCGTCCTCACCATGATCAGTGGCGAAGCAGTCTATAACATCCAGGTTGTCCCACAGAGCCTGCAGGTCGTCTCTGGTGCCCAGCATGGGGCGCACCTGGCCCCGCTTATCCCCCAGCCGCTCCAGGTCGTCCTGGCACAGGAAGAGGTGATGGGGGGCCACCTCGCAGGTCACCAGGATCCCCTTCTGCTTAGCCGCTTTAATGATGAGAATCTGTTAAAAAAAAAAATCAGCCAATGAAGGAGGAAGCAGTGAAGAAAGCAAACACTGGCAAAGGGTGGGTGAATGCTGGACCCCGATGTCCCAGGCAGGCTCCCTTCCTGATGCCCCAGGCTCCCCTCTGCCCCACACCCGATGTCCCAGGCTCCCTTCTGCTTCACCCCCTAATGACACAGACTCCCCTCTGCCCACTAGACTCTCCACCATTCTGCCCGCCTCTTCATGTCCCAGACTCCCCTTTGCCCATTAACCTCTCCTTCGTCCCACCCGATAGACCCTCACGTCCCAGACACCACCTCCGTCCCACCAGAGCCCCACATCGCAGACGTCCCTTCCCCAATGTCCCAGACCTGTCAGAGGCTTATCTCCTGTGAGAGGAATCTCAGAGCCAGATCTCTCTACCCTCGGGGAATGGCCAGGACCACAGAACACTTGGAAGGGTCAGCCATATTAGTCTTACGTGTGTGGCCGTCCCAAGACTCCTCCATGTGCCCGGTACCCACCTCCTCCTTTTTGGCCACGTGGCAGATATGCACCGATCTCTTGTACAGCTGTGCGACCATCAAGATGGCGGCGACGGTCTGGTTTTCAGCGTGGGCCACGATGGGCAGGTGAGCGGGCCACTTCTCAAAGTGCTGGAAACAGAAGGGAGAATTATTAATGGAGGCGACTCCCCCCGAGCAAGCCAGGAGCCCGAGAGGCCGCCAGGAGCCCGAGAGGATGCCAGGAACCAGAGAGGCCCCCAGGAGCCCACGCTCACCTCCATCCACAGTGACACGTTGTCCATCTTCAGTTGGGAGTAGGTGTCGTTCAGATACATCTTCAGTCCGGCCGCTGAGCTGGCAATGGAGGCGAGGGAATCTGTGTTCTCCGAGCAAGCGCCGAGAAAAAGGGCAAAGTCACAGCGGGCACCGGCTTCTGCCAACTGAAGAGAAAGAATGAAGGGTTAATGTGACCCAGCTGCAGCGCCTGGGGACTGCGGTGGCCGCTGACCAGGACCGCGGTGGCCGCTCTCACCTTCTGTGCCAGTGACAAGCTGGCAGTGTCAGTGATTGCAGGGTTGGTGTTCGGCATAGCACACACCATGGTGACACCGCCCGCCAGTGCTGCCGCTGTCCCGGAGGAGAAGTCTTCCTTATGTGTGGCCCCGGGCTCCCGAAGGTGAACGTGGACATCGATCAGACCTGAGAACAAACACAAAAATAAGACAGTGCCCCCCCAAGAGTGAAGGCGCTCAGCGGAAGTCTCATCTCCACACGAGAACAACCAGGCCCAGCAGACGTCATCTACAAAACTAACAAAGGAGAAAGACAGGAGCTGAAGCTCAGAGGTAAGTAACCCCCCCCCGCATGCAGACTGAGGGGGGATTCTGCCTTGAGCGGACATGTCTCTCTCGATCGGCCCTGTCTGGTCTCCCCGCGATTAGTAACACACGGCACTGACTGCGCTGATGATCGGCAGCCGCTCTTCTCTGGGGATTACATTTTCACTCTTTGGATCGTGTCGGCTCCCTAATTATTTTTTTCAAGTGAAACCAACATGCCTGGCGTGGCCAGAGATGTCCCCCCCCCAACAATATTCCGCAGCCCTTAATGCCTCCTCTTCCTCCAGCCCTATCTGCCCCTTCACCCCCGGGCCTCTCCGAGGCACTAGACCCCACCCGATCGCTCCTGGTTTCGGCTCCTCACCGGGCAGGCGGATGAGTTTCTGGGAGGTCATGCAGTCCACGTGGGTCTTCACCGGAGGGGCCGCTCTGATCTGTCGGAGAGCCTGCAGGAGACGCAGATATGGGAGGCTGCCCTGACCCTTGTTCTGAGCCCACCCTGTGTGCCCCCGACACTCACCTCCACAAACAGCTTGGTGCACTTGATGTCGATGATAAGGGGCACAGAGTAATCCACGGCCAGGCGGCGGGTGCGGTACCCCCGCGTCACGAAGGAGGAGAGGCGGCGGCCCCCCGAATTCCTCATGGACAGGTTGATGACCAGGTCAAAGTGGTTCTCGGATAGATGGTCCATGATGCTCCGCTGCTTCAGGGACCCATCGCCGTCCGGATCCTCAAAGGGCCAATCCATGGCCTTCACCTGTAGAGAAGTGGGCGTTATACGTAGCCGCGTGTCACTGGGGCGGAGCCGCGAGTTACTGGGGCGGAGCCGCGAGTCACTGGGGCGGAGCCGCGAGTCACTGGGGCGGAGCCGCGAGTCACATAACATTACCTTGATGCCGTGTTCCGTGTAGAAGTCGGCAGTGCCCACACTCGCGACCAGACTGTACCCCAGGCTCTCCAACGTCCGCACCGCGGGGAGCAGCTCACTCTTATTCTGCAAGACAGAGCAGTCACTCCGGTCACATCCAGAGCTGCAAGCACAGGGTCGCTCTCTACAATGTTATGAAATTCGCCCGCCAAATTCTGACACATGGCAAAAGATTCGACGTCAGATGCAACGTGTGAGTTTCCCATAATGCCCTGCAGTAATGGTGTCAAACGATACAGTGCAGCCAATCAGGAGCGACTATCAGAGCCTGTATAAAAGCTGAGGCAGGAAATGTAGAAGCCACTTTAGAGCGAATCTGGATAGTGAGAGGACGTCACAGCTCACTAATGGAGATAGGAAAAGAAAGCTAAAAAAAAAACAAAAAAACACGACACTGCACAAATCCTCCAGAATTATATGTTGCAGAACTGCAGCAGTGAAAAAGATGAGAGTAGTAGTCTGCAAATAAGAGACTCCAGTGAGAGGGACGGAGGGAGGTGTCAGCCTCAGAGTGACGGATGTCCTGCCACATCTGAACTACAATTACACATTTTTAGCCTTCTTTTTATCCACTAGAAAGCAGCGGCAGCAGCGGCCGTCCGGGCGGAAGAAGCCCAAACCCAAGTCACACTTGGCCTTCTTTCATGGGTATTGGTGGAGGCCGCTATGGAGTCGTCTCAGTCATGGGAGGATCCTGTTACTTTTGGCAGCGACACTGTCAGTTTCAGTCCGTGATCCGCCTCATCGAAACATGACTAACAGATAATTTTAGAACCATTTTTTAAGAATTTACTAAATCTGTGAGTGCACAGTGTTATTAAATGGGTATTGATTACGATCGGTTACCATCCGTATCTATGGTCACTGACAACCACAGCATTAGTGATGTCAAAGAGCCTTGGAGGGGGCCGGATGCAGACGTATAGGCCTCAGCGTTACTCCAGTGCTTTGGGGGCAATTGAGGCATTGCTGTGCTGCGATTTGCGGATAAATCTAATTTTTTAGAAAAATTAGACAAAGATCCAAAGTCTCAAGAGCCACTGTTCTCATTCCATAAAAGCCGACATCTCCCAGCAGGGTCACACGATGTGTAGCCCCAATGGTCAGAGGGTCCATACGTGGTCATACGACGTGCACCCTCAATGATCAGCAGATCCATACAACGTATACCCCCTGATGGTCAGAGGGTCCATACAAAGTGTACCCCGATGGTCAGAGGGTCCCATACATGGTCATACAACGTGTGCCCACCAATGGGCAGCGGGTCTATACGTGTACATACCTTGTAGCTGCCGATGGTCAGCAGGATGTTGTTGTGGGGGATCTTGAAGCCGGTGCTCAGCATGGCCTTCAGATATGCCTCATAGCGGTTCTCCCCGAAGCAGGCGACCTCCCCTGTGCTCGTCATCTCCACCCCGAGGACCACGTCCGCTCCGGCCAGGCGGGAGAATGAGAACTGCGGCACCTGAGGGATGCAGGGCAGCGACAGGGGTGGAGATTAGAGGGCAGCGACGGGGGGTGGAGATCACAGAGGGCAGCGACGGGGGGTGGAGATCACAGAGGGCAGCGACGGGGGGTGGAGATCACAGAGGGCAGCGACGGGGGGTGGAGATCACAGAGGGCAGCGACGGGGGGTGGAGATCACAGAGGGCAGCGAAGGGGGGTGGAGATCACAGAGGGCAGCGACGGGGGGTGGAGATCACAGAGGGCAGCGACGGGGGGTGGAGATCACAGAGGGCAGCGAAGGGGGGTGGAGATCACAGAGGGCAGCGAAGGGGGGTGGAGATCACAGAGGGCAGCGGAGGGGGGTGGAGATCACAGAGGGCAGCGGAGGGGGGTGGAGATCACAGAGGGCAGCGACGGGGGGTGGAGATCACAGAGGGCAGCGAAGGGGGGTGGAGATCACAGAGGGCAGCGACGGGGGGTGGAGATCACAGAGGGCAGCGGAGGGGGGTGGAGATCACAGAGGGCAGCGACGGGGGGTGGAGATCACAGACGGCAGCGACGGGGGGTGGAGATCACAGAGGGCAGCGACGGGGGCCACGGACGCCATCACTAACCTTCACTCCCACAATGCCTGTGCCGGCCATGAGTCCCACAGGTTCCACCTCTTCTCCCATGATGACTTGTGTTGCCAAGGCGACCAGATCCACCCCCAACGTCTTGGATACGAAGGGGAAGGAGCGGGAGACTCGGACGTTGCACTCGATAACCTTCAGCTGATCGTCCTGGGGAACATCGAAGGGTTAATAATGATCCCTACATTTCCCACAATGCACTGCATGGGCACAGGCACCATCTTGTTACCTTGGCGATGAGCTGCAGGTTAAAGGGTCCGGTCACCTGGAGCTCCAGCCCCACCGCGTGCACAATGGCCTTGATCCGCTCCAAGGTTTTGGGGGTGATGTCCTGAGGAGGGGTGACCAGCGTGGCGTCTCCAGAGTGCACCCCCGCATTCTCCACGTGCTCCGAAATGGCCACAGCTACCACCACGCCGTCACAGGCCACGGCGTCCACATCGATCTCCTGGTCACAAAGGAGCAAGGTCGTGATCATCCTACCTGTGACACACATGATGTCTGCCAGCCCCCCGCTGACTGCCGGATCACCCCACTTATCTCTGCCAATCACTCCCACTGACTGCTGGATCCCCTCTGGAGACCGATTCACTCATTTCTAGTGCCCCCCCCCCTACCACTGGCTATCCTCCTCCGCTGATCCTCCCCCGCTGATCCCCCCACCCCACTTATTTCTGGATCCCACCCTCTGCCGATTCGCCCATTTAGCTCTGGCTATCCCCTCCGCTGATTCCCCCTCCTCCCCACTGATCCCACAGACTCCACCACGTGAACCTTGGCTTCCTGGATGTACTTGGAGATGACCACCGGATGCTCCTTGGACACGGCCACCGCACTGGACAGAAACTTCTCCAGGTCCTCATCTGAGTAGGCCACGTTCATGGCGGCGCCGCTGAGGACGTATGATGGCCGCACCACGCAGGGGTATCCGACCGTGTTACAGAACTGCAGCGCAGACTGGAGATGGGAAGACGGAGGGTCAGAGAATGGGTCACCCCGGCCCTCCACCCTCGAGTCATCCGGCCCTTCCCCCGTCCGCTCACCGGGGTGTCCGACAGCTCCCTCCACTGCGGCTGACTGATCCCGATGGTGTCCAGCAGGCGGGAGAACTTGAAGCGGTTCTCAGCAGAGTCTATGGCCTCGGGGGAAGTACCAAGGACGCGGCACTGCTGACGGTGCAGGGCCATGGCGATGTTATTGGGGAGTTGCCCCCCCATAGACAGGATGATCCCCTCGGGGTTCTCCAGCTCGTAGATGTCCATCACCACCTGCAGCATACGAAACACGGATCGTCACCAGAAACTCTGCGGTGCGGCGGCTGCGCCAAACACAGGAGAATGCTGCGTTCAGCCCCGATCCCCCGCCACCACCCTACATACAGGAGAATACTGCGACCAGCCCCGATCCCCCACCACCGCCCTAAACACAGGAGAATGCTGCTGCGACCAGCCCCGATCCCCCGCCACCACCCTAAATACAGGAGAATACTGCGACCAGCCCCGATCCCCCACCACCGCCCTAAACACAGGAGAATGCTGCGACCAGCCCCGATCCCCCGCCACCGCCCTAAATACAGGAGAATACTGCGACCAGCTCCGATCCCCCACCACCGCCCTAAACACAGGAGAATGCTGCGACCAGCCCCGATCCCCCACCACCGCCCTAAATACAGGAGAATGCTGCGACCAGCCCCGATCCCCCGCCACCGCCATAAATACAGGAGAATACTGCGACCAGCCCCGATCCCCCGCCACCGCCCTAAACACAGGAGAATACTGCAACCAGCCCCGATCCCCCACCACCGCCCTAAACACAGGAGAATACTGCGACCAGCCCCGATCCCCCGCCACCGCCCCAAACACAGGAGAATACTGCGACCAGCCCCGATCCCCCGCCACCGCCCCAAACACAGGAGAATACTGCGACCAGCCCCGATCCCCCGCCACCGCCCCAAACACAGGAGAATGCTGCGACCAGCCCCGATCCCCCGCCACCGCCCCAAACACAGGAGAATGCTGCGACCAGCCCGATCCCCCGCCCCAAACACTGGAGAATGCTGCGACCAGCCCCGATCCCCCGCCCCAAACACTGGAGAATACTGCGACCAGCCCCGATCCCCCGCCACCGCCCCAAACACAGGAGAATGCTGCGACCAGCCCCGATCCCCCGCCACCGCCCCAAACACAGGAGAATGCTGCGACCAGCCCGATCCCCCGCCCCAAACACTGGAGAATGCTGCGAACAGCCCCGATCCCCCGCCACTGCCCCAAACACAGGAGAATGCTACCACCAGCCCCGATCCCCCGCCCCAAACACTGGAGAATGCTACCACCAGCCCCGATCCCCCTCCACCGCAGCCCCCTCAGGCACAGATAATGCTGCGACCATCCCCGATCCCCCTCCACCGCCTCAGGCACAGAGAACACTGCGACCAGCCCGATCCCCCTCCACCGCGGCCCCCTCAGGCACAGATAATGCTGCGACCATCCCCGATCCCCCATCCACCGCCTCAGGCACAGAGAACACTGCGACCAGCCCGATCCCCCTCCACCGCGGCCCCCTCAGGCACAGATAATGCTGCGAACAGCCCCGATCCCCCGCCACCGCCCCAAACACAGGAGAATGCTACCACCAGCCCCGATCCCCCGCCCCAAACACTGGAGAATGCTACCACCAGCCCCGATCCCCCTCCACCGCAGCCCCCTCAGGCACAGAGAACACTGCGACCAGCCCCGATCCCTTTGCAACCATCACTAACCTCAAAAGAAATCTCATCGAAGTAGAGGCGGTCGCACATGTCGTAGTCGGTGCTCACAGTCTCCGGGTTATAATTCACCATGATCGTCTTGAACCCCATCTGCGAGAAGAGAGAAATCACCGTGACCCCGAGGGCCAGCGCCCCGACCAGCAGGGAGGGAAGACCCCCAACCTGATAACACATGACTGCTGCTCGGGGGATGACTGGGGGATCAGAGACCATGTAACGGCAGAATAGTGAGTGCAGCTCTGGAGGTGACTGGAGGATAGATTGCAGCACGCATGTTTGCAGTGCCTGTGGGGCCAGATTCTCCGGTGCTGCTGTTTCTCTCTGGTATCAGCTCCTCACCTTACGCAGTTCCTGGATGCAGCCCACCGCGCACCAGTCGAACTCCACGCTGCTGCCGATGCGGTACACCCCGGACCCTATGACCATGACGTGCGGCTCCTGGAAGTCCAGGTCGTGCTGGGCCCCGTTGTAGGTCAGGTACAGGTAGTTGGTCTGTGCTGGCCACTCGGCGGCCACAGTGTCGATCTGCTTCACCTGCGGCAGAATCTGCCATTCCTTCCGCAGCTTCCGGACAGCCAGCTCCGTGCTGCAGGAGAAGGAGCGTTACATGGGGCCCTCAGGACAAATGAGCGAGGGGCCCCCGACAGACAAGGGGGCGTCACCTCTGCACGGCCTGGGCGATCTGCTTATCGGAGAAGCCCAGCTGCTTGGCGCGGAGCAGGGCGCTGCGGGGAACGGCGCTCTCCTCCTGGCACGCCTCCAGGGTGGCCACGTGGTCGGTGATGTTCTTCATCTTGTGCAGGAACCAGCGGTCGATCTTGGTCAGCTCATACAGACGCTCGATGCTGTACCCAGCGCGCAGGGCGGCCGCCAGCACGAAGATCCGCTTATCGGTGGGCGTGGCCAGTTCCTGGCAGAGGGAGGAGCTTAGTTTTCCCGCCTCACACGACCCCTGACCTCACATCATCAGGGCCCCCATCTTACCTCATCGGACGCAGACTTCACCGTGTGATCAAACCCCACGCAGTTCTCGTCCACCATGCGCAGCGCCTTCTGGAAAGCCTCCTCGAAGCTGCGGCCCACCGACATCACCTCGCCTGAGATCAAAGATCAGTGTCATCACAAGGGCCAACAGCAGGCATTGGGCGACAAACCCTGGGGGCCACACACATGGCCGCACTCACCCACGCTCTTCATGGAGCTGCCGATCTTGGTGCTGACCCGCAGGAACTTGCTGAGGTCCCAGCGTGGGACCTTCACCACGCAGTAGTCCAGGCTGGGCTCGTAGTTGGCGGTGGTGGAATTGGTGACCGAGTTCCTGGGGAGAGAAGGGGCAACTTATAGAGATCCACATCCCCGGGGGGCAGCGGCCGCACTCCTGCCATACCTGAGGACCGGCAGCGGGATGCCCAGCGCCAGCTTGGCTGCCACATACGCCAGGGGGTAACCGGTGGCCTTACTCGCCAGAGCGGAGCTGCGGGACAGACGGGCGTTCACCTCGATGATGTAATACTGAGGAGAGAGAAGCGATACGTGGGGGTCCGTCCGACCTGCACCCTCGAAAACACAGCGGAGACATGAGGGGGTCCGACCTGCGCCCCAGATCACCCACGAGACATGGGGGGCCCGGATCTCACACCCACCTGCTCAGACTGGGGGTTCAGGGCGTACTGGATGTTGCACTCCCCCACAATCCCCAGGTGCTGGATGACCTTTATGGCCGTTTTGCGCAGCAGGTTGTACTCCCGGTCGTTCAGCGTTTGGCTCGGCGCCACCACGATGGATTCTCCGGTGTGAATGCCCAGCGGGTCCACGTTCTCCATGTTACACACCTGCAGGGGCAGAATTCAAGATGTAAAACATGCGGGGGCCATAACACTGCTCCGAGGGCCCCGCGGCGACACCCACCGTCACACAGTTGTTGAACGCGTCCCGCACCACCTCGTACTCGATCTCCTTCCAGCCCTTCAGGGACTTGTCCACCAGCACCTGCGTCGTGTGAGCGAACGCCTGGCACACCAGCGCCGTCAGCTCCTCCCTGGAGTTCGCAAATCCAGATCCCAACCCGCCCAGGGCGTAGGCCGAGCGCACCAAGACCGGGTACCCGAGGCGCTCAGCGGCCGCCTGAGCCTGTGAGGAGGAGGAGAGGTCAGAGGAAACCTCACACAACACCTGCTGGTTCAGAGTCTGCAGGGCGAGTCCTGCCATGGTGCATTGTGGGGCTTGTAGTACAGAGCGGTGGTCTCAGTGTGTCTGCTGGTTCAGTGTCTGCAGGGCATATAACGGCTGTGGTGCACCGTGGAGGGTTGGAGTACAGGGCGGCGGTCTTACACAGCGTGACCTCTGCTGGTTCAGTGTCTGCAGGGTGTGTCCTAGTACATGGTGTCATCTGGTGCAGGGTGTCAGGACAGTGGTGGCCACTTACTTGTTCTAGTGAGAAGGCGGCTTCGCTTGGAGCGACGTGCTCTCCGATCTCCTCCATCTTCTCCACAAACACCTTCCTGTCCTCGGTCATCTCGATGGAGCTGACGGGCGTCCCGAGCACCCGCACATTGTACTTCTCCAGCACGCCGCGCTTGGTCAGCTCCACCCCACAGTTCAGCGCTGTCTGACCACCGAACGTCAATAGGACGCCGTCCGGCCGCTCGTTCTTAATCACCTGCAGATTGGAAGGATAGAAGGCCGTGATCATGGAGGAGAGAAGAGCCCACCACCACCAGCCGCCGCCCGGCCCCACCACTAGCTCCAGCCCAGCCCCAACACCAGCTGCCGCCCGGCCCCACCACCAGCAGTCTCTCAGCCCCACCTACCTGAGTCACGTACTCCGCTGTGATGGGCAGGAAATACACCTTGTCAGCCAGTCCCTTGGAGGTCTGCACCGTGGCAATGTTGGGGTTAATGAGCACGGTCTGGATGTTCTCCTCCTTCAATGCTTTAATGGCCTGAATGCAGGGGATTGTGGGAAATGACTGGCTCTGCAGCAAAAGGCGCCATTACCCCAATAACAATAACCGTCCCGGGTGGTCCCATACTTTACCTGAGAACCCGAGTAGTCGAACTCCCCAGCCTGCCCGATGGACAGTCCCCCCGAGCCCAGGATCAGAACCTTCCTGGGACGAGCGCCTTGCAGGTCAGCCACAGCCGGTGCGTCTCTGTAGGCCAGGGCTTCACCAAGACGTTCCTTCACTGAGAAGACAACATGGAGGGATCTCATCACGTCACAAACCTCAGCCGTGCCCACAGCCCAGAGACCACGGCCCACAGACCTGGGACCACCGCCTACCTGTGCTCAGCCCAGTCCTCCTAGCCTTTATGTCACGTACGGTCTCCAGGAAGACATCAAACAGACAGACAAGGTCCATGGGTCCGGCGCGGTGCTCAGGGTGGAACTGCACGCTGGAGGGAGAGGGCGAAACGGGGGTCAGGCCAAGCACAAGCCTGAGACCACCGCCGTACAACGAGGCCACCGCCATATGACAATGCCCACCTACCTGAAGAACGGCCTGGAGTCATGGACTAAGCCCTCGTTGGAGTGGTCATTGGCATTGGTGAAGAGCGGGCCCCAGCCGTCTGGGAGGGTGCCGGGGTCCACCGCGTAGCCGTGGTTCTGGGAGGTGATGAAGCAGCGCTGGGACCCTTCGTGGATACACGGCTGGTTGTGACCACGGTTCCCGTACCTGCAGAGACGGCAGAAAAGACTGAGCGTACGAGACCCCTGAAGATGGAGACCACCATGATGCTGACCTGCACACCGGGCACTTACTTCATCTTGTAGGTCTTGGCTCCGATCACCAGGGACAGGATCTGGTGCCCCAGGCAGATGCCGAACACCGGTCTCGGGTTCTCCTGCTCCAGGAAGCGCCGGATGTGGAGCACAGACTGATGGCAGAAGACGGGGTCTCCGGGACCATTACTGAGGAACAGCCCGTCAAACTCTGCAGGGATGAGAAACATGACTGAGTGTTATGGCGCCCCCCACAGACCTGCTGAGAGGGGGCCGCACAGAGTAATACGCAGACTGTCAGTGTCCCTGCTGGATCAGTGTCTGCACCCCCACAGACCTGCAGATGTCAGAAATGAGAATGGCCATCATGTCTGCAGCCCCTGCTGGATCAGGGTCTGCACAGAACACGCTCTGCTGTAGTGCATTGTGGGTGATGTTGTGCACCCCGGTCTATCGTTCACAGCACATCCGAGACTCGAATGCCGGAGCGCTGTGCAGTGTCTGCCCCCCATAGAACTTCTTCCCAGAACGTGGCCCCCGGACCACACGGCAGCACTGGGAGAAAGGTGACAATGACGTCAGGAGGGGACGCCTCCTCCACAGCCAGACAGGATGCAATACAGGGCAGGAGGAATGTGGGCAGCTGCCAGGAGGGTGAGAACTGGCACAGATCCCGGCCCTCGTAACACATCGACCTTGGCACAGTCGTGATTTCTTCCCTGCGTGGTCACCTGGAGGAGCCAGCTAGTGTGAGCCCACATGTACATGCACTATGTGACGCCAGCCGGTGTGAGCCCACATGTACGTGCACTATGTGACGCCAGCCGGTGTGAGAACACATGTACGTGCCCTATGTGACGCCAGCAGGTGTGAGCCCACATGTACGTGCACTATGTGACGCCAACCGATGTGAGCCCACATGTACATGCACTACGTGACGCCAGCTGGTGTGAGCCCACATGTACATGCACTACGTGACGCCAGCTGGTGTGAGTCCCTGTGCACTATATGATACCAGCCAGTGTGAGCCCAAATGTACGTGCACTATGACGCCAGCCGGTGTGAGCCTCCGTACACCCGCCCCATGTGATACCAGCCGGTGTAAACCCACCTGTACGTGCACTATGTGACGCCAGCCGGTGTGTACGTCTGCACTTCCAGGTGTGATCGCTATGATTTACAGACACACACTTCTCCAGGACGGGCATCCATTGCCCCCTTGTTACCTTGGCCATCGATGGGCGAGTCCCAGGGCAGCACGGTCACCTCAGCGCCTCTTTGGCACAAGCAGCGGATCTGGTTGTACTTCAGGCCACAGTCCAGAGCAGCGATCTTCACGTCACCTCCGCGGTTAAACACACGAGGCTCCTGCAGGCACACGGCAGTGAGGGCACAGCGCACACAGCCCGGCACCAGGGTCCCACACCCTCCTCCATGCACGCACCTTCAGTGACACCTCCTGCACCAAGTTCCTCTTCCCGGGGTCGTCATACGGCACCTGCTTCTCGTCGCTGCCCGGTGGGATCAGTTTGCCCAGCATGGTGCCCGTCTCCCGGATTTTCTTGGTGAGGGCCCGGGTGTCAACACCTGCAGAAAGCAAGATGGTGGAAATAAATATGGCCTTCCGGGGGTGCGGTGCATGTATAGGGATAACATATATACACTGACACCCCCTCCCCCGCAGCCTCGCACCTTGCAGCCCCGGGACCCCCTGCTCCTTCAGCCATTGGTCCAGCGATTTGCTGCAGCTCCAGTGACTCGGCTTCTGGGAACATTCCCCCACGATGAGGCCGGCGGCGTGGATCTGACCCGACTCGAACCACTGCGAGGAGACGAAGTATCACACAGAGAAAACATGGCCGCCGGCGACTGCTGCATCCCTCCCCCAGCCACACCAGGGCATCGGCAAGAGGGGGGGGGGGGGGGGGGGAGGGAGGAGTCTCCACAGGGACGGAGAGAAGAATTACAGATTACGACACCACGGTGAGCTGCTCCCCCCGCCCGAACACCATGGCGAGCCGCTGTCCCCATCACGACACCACGGCGAGCCACTGTCCCCACCACGGGACTATGGCGAGCTGCTTCCCCAGCCCCAACACCATGGCGAGCTGCTCCCCCCGCCTCAACACCATGGCGAGCTGCTGTCCCCACCACGACACAATGGCGAGATGCTCCCACCGCCCCAACACCATGGCGAGCTGCTCCCACCGCCACGACACCATGGAGAGCTGCTCCCACCACCCCTACACCATGGCAAGCTGCTCCCCCTACTCCGACACCATGGCGAGCTGCTTCCCCTGCCCTTACACCATGGAGAGCTGCTCCCCCTACTCCGACACCATGGCGAGCTGCTCCCCCCGCCCCTACTCCATGGCGAGCTGCTCCCCCCGCCCCTACTCCATGGCGAGCTGCTCCCCCCGCCCCTACTCCATGGCGAGCTGCTCCCCCCGCCCCTACTCCATGGCGAGCTGCTCCCCCCGCCCCTACTCCATGGCGAGCTGCTCCCCCCGCCCCTACTCCATGGCGAGCTGCTCCCCCCGCCCCTACACCATGGCGAGCTGCTCCCCCCGCCCCTACACCATGGAGAGCTGCTCCCCCCGCCCCTACTCCATGGAGAGCTGCTCCCCCTACTCCGACACCATGGCGAGCTGCTCCCCCTGCCCTTACACCATGGAGAGCTGCTCCCCCCACCCCTACTCCATGGAGAGCTGCTCCCCCTACTCCGACACCATGGCGAGCTGCTCCCACCGCCCCTACACCATGGCGAGCTGCTCCCCCCGCCCCTACTCCATGGCGAGCTGCTCCCCCCGCCCCTACACCATGGCGAGCTGCTCCCCCCGCCCCTACTCCATGGCGAGCTGCTCCCCCCACCCCTACACCATGGCGAGCTGCTCCCCCTGCCCCTACTCCATGGAGAGCTGCTCCCCCTACTCCGACACCATGGCGAGCTGCTCCCACCGCCCCTACACCATGGCGAGCTGCTCCCCCCGCCCCTACTCCATGGCGAGCTGCTCCCCCCGCCCCTACTCCATGGCGAGCTGCTCCCCCCGCCCCTACTCCATGGCGAGCTGCTCCCCCCGCCCCTACACCATGGCGAGCTGCTCCCCCCGCCCCTACACCATGGCGAGCTGCTCCCCCCGCCCCTACTCCATGGCGAGCTGCTCCCCCCACCCCTACACCATGGAGTGCTGCTCCCACAGCCCTGACACCATGGCGAGATTATTATTATTTTTATTATTATTGTTTATTTATATAGCACCACTAAGGCCATGTTCACACAGTGCGTTTTTTACCGCGGAACCGCGGCGGTTTTGCCGCTGCGGTTCCGCAGCTGTTTTCCATGCAGGGTACAGTACACTGTACCCTATGGAAAACAGGACACACTGTGCACATGGTCCGGAAATTTAAAAAAAAAGCCGTGCTGAATAGCTCCCGGAAAAAAGAAGGAGCATGTCAATTCTTCTTCCTGAACCGCAGCGGTTCTGCACCCATAGACCTCCATTGTGAGGTCAAAATCGCAGTAAAACACGCAGATCAAAAATATATCTGCGTGTTTTACTGCGGTTTGATGTGCAGAACCGCAGCTGCAGGAAGTGCGGGGAAGCCGGCGGAAGTGCGGGGCCGGAAGTGCGTGGGCGGCGTGTGTGGTCCCGACTGTGTCACGAAGAGACTGTCATCATGGAGGCATACCGTCGCATGGGGATCGATGTCGGGCGTCTGATTGATTTGGTAAGTCTGTGTGTCCGTCCCCATGCGACGATATGCCTCTATTGTGCTAAGTCGCCGTATCGGACTACTACTCCCATCCGGTATTTAGGATGGGAGAGTTGTCCCTGTGTCCGGCGACTTAGCACAATACTAAAGTTCACACCAAACACAAACACACAATACACATACATGACACACAGTACAGTACATACAACACATAACATAGAGTATATACTCACCAACAGCACACTTGTAGGCGAAGCCCTCGATCCTCCAGGAAAAAAATCACAAAATAAAAAATCAAATCCATACTCCCTGTCCGCAGAATCCATAAAACGAGTGTCCCACGCCGATCGGCTGCTCTCCGGCGATACACTGCCAGGAGCGAAGCTCCTAGCAGTGTATCGCGTACTGTCCCGGAGCTCAATGGCTCCGGCGTCTCGGTTAACGGCAGTACAGCTGCGTTGAACTTTCCCACGCAGCACTGCCGTTAAGCGAGAGAGCCGGGGTCAATGACCGCCGGTTAACTCGCTCGCGCATGCGCAGTGACACACCGACAGGAACTATGGCTCCTGTCAGTGTGTTGCTGCAGCCGTGGAGAGCAGACATATCTCTGGATGTGTCTGTTCTCCATGGAAGATCTTCGTGGGACCCTCGATGGATTTCTGCGGACAGGGCCAGGGAGTATGAATTTGTTTTTTTATTTTGCGTCTTTTTCAGGTCGAGGGTCTTCAGGACGGATTGAGCGTACAATAAAATATGGTCAAAAAGTGGGTGTCTTTATTTCATTAAAATATTTTTTTTCTAGTGTTTGTGTTTTTTTTTTTTAACCCTTTCATTGGATTAATAATGGATAGGCGTCTTATTGACGCCTCTCCATTATTAACCGGGCTTAATGCCACCTTACAATAGCAAGGTGGCATTAACCCCTCATTACCCCATATCCCACCGCTACACGGGAGTGGGAAGAGAGTGGCCAAGTGCCAGAATAGGCGCATCTTCCAGATGTGCCTTTTCTGGGGTGGCTGGGGGCAGATGTTTGTAGCCAGGGGGGGCCAATAACCATGGACCCTCTTCTGGCTATTAATATCTGCCCTCAGTCACTGGCTTTACCATTCTGGCGGAGAAAATTGCGCGGGAGCCCACGCCAATTTTTTCCGCCATTTAACCCTTTAATAGGATTAATAATGGATAGGCGTCTTATTAACGCCTCTCCATTATTAACCGGGATTAATGCCACCTTACAATAGGAAAAATACGTGCAAATGAAAGACGTGGCACTTAAATACGGGATACGTGTCACTTATACGTGATACGTGGCACTTAAATACGTGATACGTGTCACTTATACGTGATACGTGGCACATGGCACTTATACGTGGCACTTAAATACGTGGCACTTAAATACGTGGCACGTGGCACTTAAATACGTGGCACGTGGCACTTATACGTGGCACTTAAATACGTGGCACGTGGCACTTATACGTGGCACTTAAATACGTGGCACATGGCACTTATACGTGGCACTTAAATACGTGGCACTTAAATACGTGGCACGTGGCACTTAAATACGTGGCACGTGGCACTTATACGTGGCACTTAAATACGTGGCACGTGGCACTTAAATACGTGGCACTTATACGTGGCACTTAAATACGTGGCACTTAAATACGTGGCACGTGGCACTTAAATACGTGGCACGTGGCACTTAAATACGTGGCACTTATACGTGGCACTTATACGTGGTACTTAAATACGTGGCACGTGGCACTTATACGTGGCACTTAAATACGTGGCACGTGGCACTTATACGTGGCACTTAAATACGTGGCACGTGGCACTTATACGTGGCACTTAAATACGTGGCACTTAAATACGTGGCACTTAAATACGTGGCACTTAAATACGTGGCACGTGGCACTTATACGTGGCACTTAAATACGTGGCACTTAAATACGTGGCACTTATACGTGGCACTTAAATACGTGGCACTTAAATACGTGGCACTTAAATACGTGGCACGTGGCACTTAAATACGTGGCACTTATACGTGGCACTTATACGTGGTACTTAAATACGTGGCACGTGGCACTTAAATACGTGGCACTTATACGTGGTACTTAAATACGTGGCACTTAAATACGTGATACGTGGCACTTATACGTGGCACTGAAATGTTCATTTATTAGTGGTTACTTTGACATATTACAAGCATTTGTGTAACATTACTTGGTCGTGCTATAGATTATGAGATGACACTATTGTATTTATTTTTAAACCAACAGGACGGAAGGAAACATGTCGGTAGCTGATTTGGAGGACAGCGACACAGATGAAGCAGGCAGTTCCTCGGGAGTGGGAGGGACCATCTCTCCATCCACTCCCACAGCTTCTGCTGAATCAGCATCCACTTCAGCAGCTGCTGCGTCAACATCTACTTCAGCAGCTGCTGAAGCATCTGATTCCGCAGAAGCTGTGAGAGTGGAGAAGAGAGCTGTCTATCCGGTGGCAGCAGAGAAGAAAAAAAAAAAAACCAAGAAGAACCAAGATGACCAAACGGTCCAAATTGCGTCGGACACATTAGATTTATTAAAAAAAACAAGTACCGATGACCATTGTGACTCCTTTGCCCAAACAGTAGCCAGAAAAACACGCTCCCTGCCACCGGATAGACAATCTCTTTTCATGTCTATGGTGCAGATGTCCCTCACTGCTCTGGAGGACCCTGCTCCGATTTCTCCCTATAATGAAGTACTGATGGGGGTATTGGGACTTTTCAGGCCCCGACACCGAACACCTGAAACAACTACAAGACCCCAGTATTTGGCCCACAGCCAAGGAGATAGAGGCAGTTTGCAGCATCTGGGGGGAGCACCGAATCTAAATGAGGGAACAAATTACCTCTATTCTCAAGAATATACATTTCTTAATTGAACGTGGGCAAAAGTTTTCAGTTGCACAAAGTTGTGCTTTTGTTTGTAGCTCAAATTGACTGTTGTATTTGAAAGGGGCTGTTAAATTATTTTTTTTTTCAAATTGAAAAATGTTTTGTACAAATTAACAATAATTTTTGTTTTCTAAAATAAATGTTATTTCACACAAAAAATTCTCTTCTTTTTAGACAATGGGAACAAGGCCACTGTCCTGTGTTTATGGGCTATCGATTAGTGGTTTATGGTTTGATGTGTTAACAATTGTATACCTCATTCTGCTGTTAATTTCTGAAAAAAACAACCATATTTTTGACATAAAAACACAAACCAAATTAAACCAAAATAGATTTTTTATTTATATTACAACCAATTTTTTTAAAATTTTTCGGGTAACATGAAAAAAATATTTTTTTTTAATACATGTTGTGTTGATTGATGTCGTTTATCATTTTGCGGGATGTTTTCAAAACTGCAGCGATGTCGGCAACTTTTTTGTGGAGGGTCAGTGTAAATGCATCCTTCTCTGCTGGTCAGGCTGCTCAACACCAGCACAGGAGTATTGCCAGTGCACGGCACCTTCTGGACTCATGAAGTAGTCAGTGAAGGATTCTCTCACACGCACACCCGAGTTGGACGGCCTGCCCAGACCCCCGTTGACCACTGGATTAAATACTGCCTGCTGGTACTCCACATCTACGTCAGTGTTGTACTCACGAGCATAGTTGTGGAGTACACAGCAAGCCTTTATCACAGCATCAACGGTGTCTGTGTCCAACTGAATGGCAGTGTGAAAGATCCTCCACTGACTAGTCATGATCCCAAAGGTGCATTCCACATATCTGCGTGCACGACTCAGCCGATAATTAAAAATCCTCCGTCGGGCATCCAGTCCCCTTCGTGGGTATGGGCGCAGCAGGGTTGTCGTTAAGGGAAACGCCTCATCCGATACCATCACAAAGGGCACTGGATGTGTGGAACCCGGCAAAGGTCTTGGGGCTGGGAGCGTGCCGCCATCTCGAAGAATTTGCATCCCAATCTGTGACGTTCGCAACACCCGAGAATCCCCAGTACTACCATAGGCACCAACATCAATGGCAACAAATTTGTAATGGGCATCAGCCACCGCCATCAGGACCACTGAAAAATACTTCTTATAATTAAAGAAGCGTGATCCTGATCGTGGTGGCTGCTGAACCCTAACATGTTTACCATCGACTGCACCTATGCAGTTTGGGAAATTGGCCACAGACTGAAAGCCTGCTGCAACCTGCAGCCAAGTCTCCTCGGTTGGGGAAGGCATCACTATAGGCTGCAACTTCTGCCAGATCACGGTACATGTGCACCTCACAATGTTAGAGATGGTAGATTTACCAACCCTAAATTGGAGGTGCAGGGATGTATAGCTCTCTCCTGTGGCCAAAAATCTGCAAAGAAACAAAAAAGAAAATTAGAAATGTCACACAAAAAGGTAATTACAACATGTCACAAGTTAAAGCCGCTATAATATGCGTCCAGCACCATTCAATAATGATGGCATTAACACCCAGCACAACACAAAGGGTGTAAAAAATTTAAATAGAAAGCCTGATGGGACTTGTGCACACACGCATGCGAGATATGACCGAGTGTTGCATGGTAATCCCCGGACCTACTGCATGCACTCCGTTGTGGAGCGTGCGGCTCCATGTATTGGTATGTGGGTGCACACTCCGCTCCAGAGTGCAGGCGGCAGGGCCGGGGATTACCATGCAACACTCGGCCGTATCTCACGTGTGTGTGTGTATGTGTGCACCCTGTCCAACAGGAGGACTGGGTGGGTTTAATCACACATACTGGACACAGAGACGTGTAAAATAGAGACCTAACGACATTCCCCCCGAAAAATTGTTACTTACCGCAAGGTGATGAGCAGCCTTTCCTCAGCAGAGATGGACTTCCTCATCACCGTGTCTTGCCGTTTTAAATGGGGTGCCAGGATGGTAAGCAGTCTGTCGAAGGCCGTAATTGGTAGCCGACAAAAAGAGATAAATTTTTCAGGATATCTGAAAAATTAAAAACAAACACAAAAAAGGGTTACTTCACAAGTATTGCTAGCAAAAAAATGTAAATTAGTCATTCAATATATTTCTACTTACCTCCTCAAATCATTGTACAGCACATAAAAGTGCCCCTTCTCCGTTCGGTCTGCTACAAGCGGGTGCACCCACAATCGTTTCTGCGCACGTCTTCTCTGCCGCCGCAGCCTCTAAAATAAAAAAATAAAAATATATTTTGTAAACACAACAATGAAAAATATATCAAACATGCCTGGAAAACAATGTGGATTATGTAAGGGTACGTGTCCACATTCAGGAAGGCCCACCCCCTTCTGGGACGCAATGATGCCAGATGTGTTCATTGTACAAATCCGGCATCATCGCACCCCACGCATAGGGCCCTGTTTTATTCCTTGCGGAGCCGCAGCTTCTCAGCAAGGAACACGGACATGCTGTGATCATAAAAGACGCGCAGCATGTCCAGAGTCGCAGGGCTGACGCATGACACACAGTGGACACGTGATTTCATGAAATCCCCTCCACTATGCTGTTACATCTGGACGCTGCATGTTTGGCGCTGCGGCCCCACGCAGCGCCAAACACACAGCGTTTCCAGAACGTGGACATGTACCCATAACCCAATATATAAAACAAACAGACATCTGCTTACCTGACGTTTATGACGATTCAAGATTAGAAGAATCAACCCCAGGATCGCAATCCGGTGTGGTGTGCGGAGCTGGATCCGCGGGCTGTCATCTGGCCTACTCTCAGCACTCTGCAGAGCGCTGTCATTACAAACACGTCCACTCATTTTGGTGTGTTAAGTTCCAAAATGGAGGATGGAAGAAGAAAAGGGTTGGACAAGGAAATGACATCATTTTTTTTTTTTCCCCCCCCCACTGCAGTAAACTTTATTTCTGTCAAACACAGACAATCTGCAGACAAAACTGCATCAAAAAACGCACTAAAAAACGCACCAAAAAACGCACCAAAAACGCACCTGCGTTTTCTGCAGAGACCTGCAGTTTCAGTCAGGAAAAAAAAAGGATGGAAATCCTGAACGTGTGAACATAGCCTAATTCCATGGTGCTGTACATGAGAAGGGGTTACATCAAAATACAAATATCACTTACAGTAAACAAAACTAACAATGACAGACTGGTACAGCGGGAAGAGGACCCTGCCCTTGTGGGCTTACATTCTACAGGATTATGGGGAAGGAGACAGTAGGTCGAGGGTTGCTGTAGCTCCAGTGGTGGTGAGGTGGCCGTGTGGTCTTTACAGGCTGTAAGCTTCTTTGAAGAGATGGGTTTTCAGGTTTCTTTTGAAGGATCCAAAAGTAGTGGATAACCGGATGTGTTGGGGCACTGAATTCCAGAGGATGGGGGATATTCGGGAGAAGTCTTGGAGGTGGTTGGGTGAGGAGCGAATAAGCGTGGAGGAGAGGAGGAGGTCTTGGGAGGACCGGAGATTACGTGACGGAAGATATCGGGAGATTAGTGTGGAAATATACGGAGGAGAAAGATTATGGATGGCTTTGTAGGTCAGTGTTAGTAATGCCCCAACACCATGGGGTGGTGTGGGGTAGGGAAGTCTCCACAAGGACGTAGAAAAGAATTACTGATAATAGCACCACGGCGAGATGCTCCCCCCACCACCAGAGCGAGCAGCTGCCCCCTGACCGCCATGACACCAGCATGAGACCCCCCCGCAACGACACCAAGGCAAGCCGCTCCCCCACCACCTCAATAACACCACAAGCTGTTTCCCGGCGCCACCCCGATGACACAAGGAGGGTGGAGAGGGCCAGTCAGGCGATGTAACGTCAGCACCCCACCATAGGCTCCGGGCACTCCGCTCAACCACAGACGCCCTCATCTTGCCGTGACGTCTTACCTTACTAAGCCCAAACTCATCCAGTTCATCCTGAGGGACGCCGTAATTACCGACCAGCGGGTACGTGAGGACGAGGATCTGCGACTTATAAGAGGGATCCGTCAGGGCCTCAGGGTAGCCCACCATGCCCGTCTGGAAGACTGGAGGAACAGATACAGAGGTCAAAGCGGGCGACAGCAGCTCTCCCAATACCAGCCACACGTGCCAAAACGACTCCAGGACGATTTTTCCTCACATATCCCGGCCCCCCCTCTCCTCCTCCTCCTCACACATCCCGTTCCCCTCACCTCCTCCTCCTCCTCCTCACACATCCCGTCCCCCCTCCTCCTCCTCACACATCCCGTCCCCCCCTCCTCCTCCTCACACATCCCGTTCCCCCCTCTCCTCCTCCTCACACATCCCGTTCCCCCCTCTCCTCCTCCTCACACATCCCGTTCCCCCCTCTCCTCCTCCTCACACATCCCGTTCCCCCCTCTCCTCCTCCTCACACATCCCGTTCCCCCCTCTCCTCCTCCGCACACATCCCGTTCCCCCCTCTCCTCCTCCGCACACATCCCGTCCCCCTCTCCTCCTCCGCACACATCCCGTCCCCCTCCTCCTCCGCACACATCCCGTCCCCCTCTCCTCCTCCGCACACATCCCGTCCCCCTCCTCCTCCTCACACATCCCGTCCCCCTCTCCTCCTCCTCACACATCCCGTCCCCCTCTCCTCCTCCTCACACATCCCGTCCCCCTCTCCTCCTCCTCACACATCCCGTCCCCCTCTCCTCCTCCTCACACATCCCGTCCCCCTCTCCTCCTCCTCACACATCCCGTCCCCCTCTCCTCCTCCTCACACATCCCGTTCCCCCCTCTCCTCCTCCTCACACATCCCGTTCCCCCCTCTCCTCCTCCTCACACATCCCGTTCCCCCCTCTCCTCCTCCGCACACATCCCGTCCCCCTCTCCTCCTCCGCACACATCCCGTCCCCCTCTCCTCCTCCTCACACATCCCGTCCCCCTCTCCTCCTCCTCACACATCCCGTCCCCCTCTCCTCCTCCTCACACATCCCGTCCCCCTCTCCTCCTCCTCACACATCCCGTCCCCCCCTCTCCTCCTCCTCACACATCCCGTCCCCCCTCTCCTCCTCCTCACACATCCCGTCCCCCCTCTCCTCCTCCTCATACATCCCGTCCCCCCTCTCCTCCTCACACATCCCGTCCCCCCCTCCTCCTCCTCACACATCCCGTCCCCCTCTCCTCCTCCTCACACATCCCGTCCCCCTCTCCTCCTCCTCACACATCCCGTCCCCCTCTCCTCCTCCTCACACATCCCGTCCCCCTCTCCTCCTCCTCACACATCCCGTCCCCCCCTCTCCTCCTCACACATCCCGTCCCCCTCTCCTCCTCCTCACACATCCCGTCCCCCTCTCCTCCTCACACATCCCGTCCCCCTCTCCTCCTCCTCACACATCCCGTCCCCCTCTCCTCCTCCTCACACATCCCGTCCCCCTCTCCTCCTCCTCCTCACACATCCCGTCCCCCTCTCCTCCTCCTCCTCACACATCCCGTCCCCCCCTCTCCTCCTCACACATCCCGTCCCCCTCTCCTCCTCCTCACACATCCCGTCCCCCTCTCCTCCTCCTCCTCACACATCCCGTCCCCCTCTCCTCCTCCTCACACATCCAGTCCCCCTCTCCTCCTCCTCCTCACACATCCCGTCCCCCTCTCCTCCTCCTCACACATCCCGTCCCCCTCTCCTCCTCCTCACACATCCCGTCCCCCTCTCCTCCTCCTCATACATCCCGTCCCCCCTCTCCTCCTCACACATCCCGTCCCCCTCTCCTCCTCCTCACACATCCCGTCCCCCTCTCCTCCTCCTCACACATCCCGTCCCCCTCTCCTCCTCCTCACACATCCCGTCCCCCTCTCCTCCTCCTCCTCACACATCCCGTCCCCCTCTCCTCCTCCTCACACATCCCGTCCCCCTCTCCTCCTCACACATCCAGTCCCCCTCTCCTCCTCCTCCTCACACATCCCGTCCCCCTCTCCTCCTCCTCACACATCCCGTCCCCCTCTCCTCCTCCTCACACATCCCGTCCCCCTCTCCTCCTCCTCATACATCCCGTCCCCCCTCTCCTCCTCACACATCCCGTCCCCCTCTCCTCCTCCTCACACATCCCGTCCCCCTCTCCTCCTCCTCACACATCCCGTCCCCCTCTCCTCCTCCTCACACATCCCGTCCCCCTCTCCTCCTCCTCATACATCCCGTCCCCCCCTCTCCTCCTCACACATCCCGTCCCCCTCTCCTCCTCCTCCTCACACATCCCGTCCCCCTCTCCTCCTCACACATCCCGTCCCCCTCTCCTCCTCCTCCTCCTCACACATCCCGTCCCCCTCTCCTCCTCCTCCTCACACATCCCGTCCCCCTCTCCTCCTCCTCCTCACACATCCCGTCCCCCCCTCCTCCTCCTCACACATCCCGTCCCCCTCTCCTCCTCCTCCTCACACATCCCATCCCCCTCTCCTCCTCCTCACACATCCCGTCCCCCTCTCCTCCTCACACATCCAGTCCCCCTCTCCTCCTCCTCACACATCCCGTCCCCCCTCTCCTCCTCACACATCCCGTCCCCCCTCTCCTCCTCCTCCTCACACATCCCGTCCCCCCCTCTCCTCCTCACACATCCCGTCCCCCCCTCTCCTCCTCCTCACACATCCCGTCCCCCTCTCCTCCTCCTCCTCACACATCCCGTCCCCCTCTCCTCCTCCTCACACATCCCGTCCCCCTCTCCTCCTCCTCACACATCCCGTCCCCCTCTCCTCCTCCTCACACATCCCGTCCCCCTCTCCTCCTCCTCACACATCCCGTCCCCCTCTCCTCCTCACACATCCAGTCCCCCTCTCCTCCTCCTCCTCCTCACACATCCCGTCCCCCTCTCCTCCTCCTCACACATCCCGTCCCCCTCTCCTCCTCCTCACACATCCCGTCCCCCTCTCCTCCTCCTCATACATCCCGTCCCCCCTCTCCTCCTCACACATCCCGTCCCCCTCTCCTCCTCCTCACACATCCCGTCCCCCCCTCTCCTCCTCACACATCCCGTCCCCCTCTCCTCCTCCTCCTCACACATCCCGTCCCCCTCTCCTCCTCCTCCTCACACATCCCGTCCCCCTCTCCTCCTCACACATCCCGTCCCCCTCTCCTCCTCCTCACACATCCCGTCCCCCTCTCCTCCTCCTCACACATCCCGTCCCCCTCTCCTCCTCCTCACACATCCAGTCCCCCCCCTCCCCTCCTCACACATCCCGTCCCCCCCTCCCCTCCTCACACATCCCGTCCCCCTCTCCTCCTCCTCCTCACACATCCCGTCCCCCTCTCCTCCTCCTCCTCACACATCCCGTCCCCCTCTCCTCCTCCTCCTCACACATCCCGTCCCCCTCTCCTCCTCCTCCTCACACATCCCGTCCCCCTCCTCACACATCCCGTCCCCCTCTCCTCCTCCTCACACATCCCGTCCCCCTCTCCTCCTCCTCACACATCCAGTCCCCCCTCCTCCTCCTCACACATCCAGTCCCCCCCTCCCCTCCTCACACATCCCGTCCCCCTCTCCTCCTCACACATCCCGTCCCCCTCTCCTCCTCCTCACACATCCCGTCCCCCTCTCCTCCATCACGTCACTCACCCACTTCCCCGGACACCGGCACCTCAGCCCCGAACATGTGCCCGGTGAGGCGGGTGCCATCCTCCAGGAGCAGCTCTGCCTGCAGCGCCATGTGAGAGAGCGGCTAGTCGGCCAGGCCGGATACCGGGACACGTGGTCTCGGAGTGGGCGGAGCCAGGATGAAGGACGGGACTAAAGCCAGTGTTCCAAGGGAGGTGCCTGGGTCAGGGGGCGGAGACTAGCGGCTCATTAACGTCAAGAAGGGAGGAGTCACATCTCAGCCCGCAGCAATAGAAGGTAAGACCACGCCCCAGGGCGGGGCACATGCACGCCTATAAATAGAATGTGCCGGCGGAAAGCAGAGGAAGATACCAGTCTGCTTCTCAGGTACGCCGGCAGCTGCAGGATGCCCCGCCCCAATCTAGCGGCATTCAGCTTGTAGCGACTCTGAGCATCGCAGCCAATCAGAGCGCTGCTTTCACGTGTCCCGGCAGGTAGCAGGTTGTGAGCCGCGCTCTGATTGGCTGTAGAATCCTGTCAGCGAATACTGAGTGTTGTCAGATCAGGAGTCTCCTGGGGGCTCAGCGGAGGTGTCTCCTGTGGTGACGAGGCGGATTGGCGGAGGCGTCTCCTGTGGTGACGAGGCCGATTGGCGGAGGCGTCTCCTGTGGTGACGGGGGGCACGGCGGTGGCGTCTCCTGTGGTGACGAGGGGGCTCGGTGTAGGTGTCTCCTGTGGTGACGAAGGGGCACGACGGAGGCGTCTCCTGTGGTGACGAGGCCGATTGGCGGAGGCGTCTCCTGTGGTGACGAGGGGGCTCGGCGGAGGCGTCTCCTGTGGTGACGAGGGGGCTCGGCGTAGGCGTCTCCTGTGGTGACGAGGGGGCTCGGCGTAGGCGTCTCCTGGGGTGACGAGGGGGCTCGGCGTAGGCGTCTCCTGGGGTGACGAGGGGGCTCGGCGTAGGCGTCTCCTGTGGTGACGAGGGGGCTCGGCGGAGGCGTCTCCTGTGGTGACGAGAGGGCTCGGCGTAGGCGTCTCCTGGGGTGACGAGGGGGCTCGGCGTAGGCGTCTCCTGTGGTGACGAGGGGGCTCGGCGGAGGCGTCTCCTGTGGTGACGAGAGGGCTCGGCGGAGGCGTCTCCTGGGGTGACGAGGGGGCTCGGCGGAGGTGTCTCCTGGGGTGACGAGGGGGCTCGGCGGAGGCGTCTCCTGGGGTGACGAGGGGGCTCGGCGGAGGCGTCTCCTGGGGTGACGAGGGGGCACGGCGGAGGCGTCTCCTGTGGTGACGAGGCAGATTGGCGGAGGCGTCTCCTGTGGTGACGAGGGGGCTCGGCGGAGGCGTCTCATGTGGTGACGAGGGGGCTCGGCGGATGCGTCTCATGGGGTGACGAGGGGGCTCGGCGGATGCGTCTCATGGGGTGATGAGGGGGCTCGGCGGAGGCGTCTCCTGGGGTGACGAGGGGGCTCGGCGGAGGCGGCTCCTGGGGTGACGAGAGGGCTCGGCTGAGGCGTCTCCTGTGGTGACGAGGGGGCTCGGCGGAGGTGTGGCGCCCCAGAGTCCTGGTCGTCACAGTAGCATTGCTTTCCTCCCAGGGAGAGTGATGTTACGTTTGGAAGCGATGAAGGAATATCTTTTATCAGGTAATCACCATGCATACAACATGTTCACACTGCAGGCCAGAAGGAGGAGCTCTAAGCCTAGTTTATGGTGAACCTCCATATAAAATACATTCTGATGGTCCAACTAAACGCACACCAGATGGAATAGCATTCCACTGCAATGTACTGTGGTAGCCATGCTGGTTCAGCATGCCTTCAATTTTGAGTAAATCCCCAACGTTTCACACTTTTTTGTTATGTATATAATTCCACATGTGTTAATTCATAGTTTTGATGCCTTCAGTGTGAATGTACAATTTTAATAGTCATGAAAATGCAGAAAAATCTTTAAATGAGAAGGTGTGTCCAAACTTTTGGTCTGTACTGTATGTTTTTCAAAATGTTTGCATTATTTAACCTGTAACCTGTTCTTCTTTTCCCAGTCTGGGAGTACTGGATTTAACGGGGGGCAGTATGGCACCCCAGGCTCCTGGTTGTCACAGTAGCATTGTCTTCCTCATGAGGAGAGTGATGTTACGTTTGGAAGCAATAAAGGATATCTTTTATCAGGCAACCACCATGCATACACCATACATACAGCTAAGCCTAGTTTAGGGTGAACTCCCCTATAAATACATTCTGATCTGGAGGAAAAGGAGTTCAGTTCATAAAGGGAGAGACAGAGGAGAGAGTAGACTGACATAGTGTCAGAAGGTCTGAAGGGGCCGTGTAGTCTGAAGTACTACAGCTCCTGGAAAGAAACAGAGAAAGCCGAACATTGTTCAGTGAGCGTGAACGAGAGCGAAGCACAGGAAAGTAACATCAGGGGAGACCAGCTAAGAGCAGGCTGCCTCCCTCTGAGGCGCAGATAACCGGTAGCCGGACCACCGAGGTTATAAGGGACACTACGACTTACATCAGAAACCGGCAGGACAGCTGAACTGCAAGTTACCTGTCCGCCACACACACCTGAGACACAGTAACACATAGAGCCCGGGGCGTGCTAGAATCCTTGTAAAAAGGCTCGAGTTACCTGTCATACAGGTATTGTCCTATCCTATATGGGGGACAGAGAAAAGAACTGTGAGGACCTTATCTGAAGCCATAGGCAGTAAGAGACTACATCACCACCGCGCTAGAGGAAGGCTTTTAACTCCACCTGGTAAAGGGGACTCTGGATTCGCTTCCAAGCCGGCCAGAACCCTGCCTGCCCTGTGATCTGGTACTCTGGACTGTGGCTGCCTGAAGTCTTCAGTAAACCAGGTAAAGAGATTGCAAACCTGTGTCCTCGTTCTTTACTGCGCCATTCACCATCTTCCATCTACACACCGGGAGCCCTGGGGATACACTTCATCTGTGGGAAGTTATACCATCTAGTTGCCATAACATCACCCCAGAGGACCCCATAAAACAGCGTCGGTCCCCACTGACCGAATACCACAAGTGGCGTCACAAACAAACTTTATTCATTAAATCCCTTTAAAGACTTTCCCCCTTTTACATGGGCGCCCAGGGCCACGGACCGTGTCGCCACCATGACATCCCCCTGTGAACACCGGACCCGGTACCGGGTACCCCACGGCCTTGGCGGGCAACTCAATACCACTGCTTCTTCCACTGTTTTGCGTAGAAGCCAATCCCCACTTCATGGTGCATGTGAAGATGCCTCGTGCACTGCACCTGTTGTTGCCCACAGTCAACCAGCACCATCTTCAAGCCCGTCGACATCCTTGTCCCAATGCAGCCTTCAGTTGTCTATACCCCAGTCATTGGAACGCAAGCGGAAATACGCAGCCAACGCCCCACAGGCCACAGTACTAAATTCTCACATTTCTCGTCTGCTTGCGCTCAAAATATTGCCTTTTAGGCTTGTTGAGACGAAAGCTTTCCGCAACCTCATGGCGGCAGCTGTCCCAAGGTACTCGGTCCAGAGTCGCAAGTATTTCTCCTGGTGTGCCGTACCAGCATTACACCAGCATGTGTGCCACAACATTACCCGTGCCCTCAACAATGCTGTTACTGGGAAAGTCCACCTAACCATCTCACTGACAGCACACTGGGTTAACATATTGGAAGCCGGGACCCAGTCGGACCTTGGGATGGAACACATCCTCCCGACACCGAGGATTGCGGGCCTTATGTCAATCAGGGTTGCCCCCACAGTCTACAGCTCCTGCACCTCCTCCTCCTCAGCCTCCATCTCTGAAATGAGCACATCAGTCAGAAGCTGGAAGCACTGCCTCAGCCAAGCAGCAACAGGCTGTGCTGAAGCTAGTCTGCTTTGGTGACAAACCGCACAATGCTGAAGAGTTGTGGACAGCGCTGAAAGAGCAGTCAGATTTTTGGCTGACACCGCTGAACCTACAGCCAGGCATGGTTGTGTGTGACAATGGCCAGAACCTGGTGACGGCTCTGAGGCAAGGTGAGCTCACACACGTGTACCTTGCCTGGCTCATGTGCTTAACCTCGTCATTCAACGTTTTCTCAAAAGCTACCCGAATCTGCTAGTGAAAGTACGCCACCTGTCTGACCATTTTAGAAAGTCAGCTACAGGTTCAGCCGCGCTTGCCGTGTTTCAGCAGCGTTTGTGGCTTCCGGCTCACCGACTGGTGTGTTATGTCACCAAGCGTTGGAACTCTACACTGCATATGTAGGAAAGGATTTATGAGCAGAAGAGGGCAGGTGTTGACTACCAGCATCAACAAGGCCGTCGTTATTCAGTTCAGACTCCACACATAAGATCTCAGGAGTGGACATGGATGTCAGACATATGTACCATCCTCCAAAACTTTGAGGAATACATCAAGATGGTGAGCGGCGATGACTCCATAATTAGCGTCACCATCCCGCTTCTCTGCATTCTGAAAACCTCTGCTCACAATGAAAGAGGATGCATTTCAGGCAGAGCACGAGGACATGGAGCAAGGAACCATACAGGGTGATTATACTCAGCCCAGCCTCATGTTGTCCCAACATGGATTGGTAGACAATGAGGAGGAGGGAGAACAGGAGCTACTTTCAAGCGCTATAGACCGTACTACAAGCACAACTGTCATACCATCTGTTCAGCATGGATGGCCTGAGGACAGGGAGGAGGAGGAGGAGAACAGCATGGTCAGTCGTCCTGTTGGTGAGGACATGGAAGTCGTGCCTGTTAGTAGTCTGGCACGCATGGCTGCTTTATGTTGCACTACGTTTCCTGTGACCCTTAAAATTTTCAGTGACACTCATTACTGGTTGGTGACACTACTAGACCCACACTACAAGGAGAACTTTCAGTCTCTTCTTCCAGAGGCAGAGAGGTGTACTAAAATGTTGCAGTACCAGAGGGCCCTTGTAGCAGAATTACTTAGAAAATTCCCATGTGAGAACGCTGGCAGCAGACGTCAGAGTTTGTTGTACAACCAAGGAGTCCAAGCGAGAGAGACAGAAGTGCAACCCAGCTCAGGCAGGGGAACAATGGCAAAGTTCTGGGACAGTTTTCTCAGACCCTCCCATCGTGACGGCACAGAGGCAAGGGGTGCTGTCACAAGAAGTGCAATGTTTGGGAAGATGGTGAGGGAGTACCTTGCAGATCGTACAAACGTCCTCCGTGATTCCTCTGTGCCTTTTAATTATTGGGTATCCAAGCTGGACACGTGGCATGAACTGGCTCTCTACGCCTTGGAGGTCCTGGCCTGCCCTGCTGCTAGCATTCTGTCAGAGAGGGTTTTTAGTGCCGCTGGTGGAATTATAACAGATTAGATTGTGGCCCGATTCTAACGCATCGGGTATTCTAGAATATGCATGTCCCCGTAGTATATGGACAATGATGATTCCAGAATTCGCGGCAGACTGTGCCCGTCGCTGATTGGTCGAGGCAACCTTTAAGACATCATCGTCGCCATGGCAACCATTATGACATCTACGTCGATACTGTGCCCGTCGCTGATTGGTCGAGGCCTGGCGGTCTCGACCAGTCAGAGACGCAGGATTTCTACGTCGATACTGTGCCCGTCGCTGATTGGTCGAGGCCCAGGCGGCCTTGACCAATCAGAGACGTGGGATTTCCAGGACAGACAGAAAAACCCTTAGACAAATATTTATATAGATATCTATATATATAATTGTCTAAGGGTTTTTCTGTCTGTCCTGGAAATCCCGCGTCTCTGATTGGTCGAGGCCGCCTGGCGGCCTCCACCAGTCAGCGACGGGCACAGTATCGACGTAGATGTCATAATAGTTGCCATGGCGACGATGATGTCATAAAGGTTGCCTCGACCAATCATGAATGTCTGTGAGATTCCACTTCCTGGGCTTGTCTGGCGTCAGTTTGTTGTGGTGTCTCCTGTTCCCAATGTTTTCGTTTTCTTGCTGCTGCTGCTGCTTTTCTGTCATCCTCATTGGCGTATTTTCATTTACGACCCATTCTACATACAGAGAGACGCAGGCACACACCCTACACAATGGCGGCACTTGACAGCAGTGGAGGACAATGATGATTCCAGAATTCGCGGCAGACTGTGCCCGTCGCTGATTGGTCGAGGCAACCTTTAAGACATCATCGTCGCCATGGCAACCATTATGACATCTACGTCGATACTGTGCCCGTCGCTGATTGGTCGAGGCAACCTTTAAGACATCATCGTCGCCATGGCAACCATTATGACATCTACGTCGATACTGTGCCCGTCGCTGATTGGTCGAGGCCCAGGCGGCCTCGACCAATCAGAGACGTGGGATTTCCAGGACAGACAGACGGAAAAACCCTTAGACAATTATATATATAGATAAGCGCATCCGCCTGTCAACTGAAAATGCTGACCGGCTGACTCTTATCAAAATGAACAAGGGCTGGATTGGGAAAGACTTCTGTACACCACCAAGTAAAAACAGCGAAACATAACCTCAAATACATTGTCTTTTTTGTGGAGGTGTATTCTCCTGCACCTCTTCACAACCGCACATGGGTATATGCTTCCAGATTTGGCCTGTTTGTTGTTATCCTCCTCCTTATCCTCATCCTCATCATCCAGAACCAGTAGATTACCAGGGTTAACGTGTTCCGTGCTGCTACAGCCACTCTAGTTTTTTGCAAGGGTGTTTATGCGGCGCCCCAGGGTCCTGGTCGTCGCAGTGGTATTGCTTTTCTCTCGGGGAGAGTGATGCAACGTTTGGAGGCAAAGAAGGATAACTGCATCCAGGTGTCACAAACATGCAACACATTTCACACTCCAGGCCACCAGGGGGAGCTTCTGCTCCTATTTATTAGGTCACTCCCCACATATATATAACTGGTAGTCTGTAGGGAATGTTAGATGGTTCCAGACTTGAGTCTGAGGTGGATAGAGGGTCCAAAGGAGCTGTGCATGCCCTCAGAGCTGCAGCTCCCAGAAAGAGATATTCAGAAGGCAAAATTGTATTGCAGTGAGCGTGTAAGGAGAGGAAGCAAAAGGAGAGGATACCAGAAGGGGACCAGCCCTACACAGGCTGCCTCCTTCTGAGGCGCAGGATCCCGGTAGCCAGAACACCGAGGGAGTAAGGACCTTTATGCTTTGCTCCAGAGACCAGCAGGACAGCTAATTTCACGTTACCTGTCCGCCCTACACCCAGGAGGCATGGTGGCACCCCTTAGAGGCTGGGGCATGATAGAGTCCCTATAAACTGCCTCAAGCCACCAGTCATATGGGTTTGTTTGATCCTATCTGGGGGACAGAGAAAGACAGAACATCTACAACAGTTGTGAGGAGTGGACCTTATGAGAAGCTTAGCAGTAAGGGACTACAACACCTCGGCGCTAGAGGAAGGCTTTTATTTCCACCTGGACAAGGGGACTCTGGACTTGCCTCCAAACTGGCCGGACTCTGCCTGCCCTGTGGTCTGGTGCCCTGGTCTGTGGATGCTGAAGTCTTCAGTAAAGGTAAAGAGACTGCAATCTTGTGTCTTCGTTCTTCTCTGCGCCTCTTACCATCCACCATCTACACACCGGGAAGCCCTGGGGACATACTTCACCTGTGAGAAGGTATACCATCTAGCTGCCATAACATCACCCCAGCGGACCCCTTAAAGCAGCGTCGGTCACCTTGACCGAATACCAAAGGTGGCGTCACGAACATAAACTTGATCCCTTTAAAGACCTTTCCCTTTTACACGGATGTCCCAGGGCCACGGACCGGGTCAGCCACCTTGACATCCCCCTGTGAACCGCAGGACCTGGTACCGAGTACCCCAAGGCCCCATGAGGCGCTCCATTTATGATGCCCATAAACAATTTTTTTTTAAATGCACCCCCCATGGTGAAGTGTTTGTCAGCCCATGCAGTTAGTGTATGGATATTACGAGTCTAGGAGACCCACTCTTTTGTAATGGGACAGTTTTTTTATGAGGCCCTCCTCCATGTTTCTTCTAAGGGGGGATTGAGGTGTGTGCAAATTTGGGTCAAGGCGACCCTTGCATTGAATGCATAAGGAAACAGTATGGCAGGACCAACTGAAGAATGTGAAGTGGGTTTTCCTGTGGCCATCCAGTACCTGGGTTCCAAGGCTTATTGGGGTGCATATGACTTGATAGCAGGGCAGGCCTTGAATTCAATGCAACATTTTTTCTGGAGGCCTTCCTGTACCTCTGGTGAAAGCGGTATTGTGATGCGTTCTAATTCTTGGCAGCCCAGCCACTCACAGCATAGGCAATAACAGCATAGGAGACCCACTGTTTAATAATGGCCCTTTAAGAATATTAATGCTGCCTGATGCCCCTCTAAAAATAGGCTTTATGACTTTAAGAGTCCCTCCTTCATAAATGAAACAGGATGGGTCTGCTTATGTGTCACATGCAGCGCCCCAGAGTCCTGGTCGTTGCAGTACTGTGGCTCCGCCACTAAGGGGAACTATGGTACGTCTGATGGCACTGAAGGAGTTCATCTGACCAGGTATCACAGACACCAATACATTTCACAGCCGGGCCTCCAGGGGGAGCTAAGGGTTCTATTCATTAGGCCACTCCTCACATACTGGTAAAACTGGGGGTCAGGCAGGAAGTTAGGGAGAAAGCTGACTGGGTTGGAACCAGGCAACACCTTGTGGCAGAGGGTGTTGTGGGGGAAGATTCGGTAGGGCCCCTGTCAGGGGTGGGATCCTGACAGAGGCCTGGCAACTTGAGAGAACGTCACGGGACCGTGCCTGCTCAGCATAGCGGCGGTGCCCAAGGAAGGATTAGAAGCGAGATAGATTGTGCTGAGTGAGAAACGAGATCAAAGCAACAAGGAGAATACCAGTAGGAGTCGTGCTGTGAGACCGAGGCAACATTCTACTGAGGCGCACAACCGGTGGCCGGAACGCCGAGGAAGTATTTATAAATCTAGCTTCAAGCAATACTTCAAACCAACGGCAGGACAGTCAGTCATAGGCGGGCTGTCTCACCTAAATCACCTACGAAGACATAGGGGGCAACTTGTGGAGAGGGGCGACTCTAGGGTCCCGGAAGAGCTCCGAGCCTACCCGTCATACGGGTGCCGTCCTAACCGTAACATCAGGGAGGGACGGAAGATTAGCAGAACATCATCTAATCGAGTTGTGAGGGAACTTAAGAAACAGACACAACAGTTGTGGGGACTTTCCGTAAGCACAGCAGGGAAGTACCGCAACACATAGCGCTAGCAGGAAGGCACCGATTTCCACCTGTAAAGAGAACTCTGGAGGTGCCATTGGACCGGCCGGACTTGCGCAGCCTGGTTAACCGTATTCCGGATTGAGGACCCAGAGATCTTCAGTAAAGAGGTAAAGAGACTGCAACCTGGTGTCCTCGTTATTTACTGCGACCGGCATATCACAACTACACCATCATTCTTCACACTTTCACCGGACGTCCCCCTGACAGGCAGGGCCACGGACCGGGCCTAGCCACCGTGACAACCCCCCCCAGAACAGAGACTCGGAGGCCCGGTACCGGGTACCCCTCGGCCCTGCGGCAGTGGGGGGGCGCTCCATCACACACCACATGGCCAGCTAGGGGTGTTAAATGTTACAGTGACATTTCCCAGTGAATGCATTTGTAGTGGTTGAAAGCAATGTTAAAGTTGAAAGACGCTTCAAAAACGCTGCGTGTGAACTAAGCCCAAGTGGTGGAGGAACATTTTAGTCTGGAGTTAATTGTTTTGCCTTATATACAAGTCATTAGCCTGGAAAGGATGTTCCTTAACATATTTCCCAGCAAAATTCGTTTTGGTTTCCTTTTAGTGTGTTTTTTGGTGCGCCTGTAAAAATGGCATGAAACTCTGACAACATTGTTTACAGCTGTGACCTAGGAGTCAGGAATGCTTCCAGGGGCGATCCCCATGAGGTCCCTGTGTCATTTGAGCAGTGTTCCCATCATTTTCTGATGTTTTTTAGACCTTAAAAGGACCCCCGGGGCTTTTCTACATGCATATTTCCCATAAGGGATGGGGGCAGTTTCCTACTCCACACTGATGAGGGGCAAATACCCCGAAACAGCTGTCTGTGGTTGGATACCATGTTTTGGCATAGGTGGTTTTCCTTTATTGGATGCTTCCCTTCCCGTGGTTGTTCCTTCCCGGTGAAAGACCTGGCTATTCATTGCTTGCGTTGAGAAACACATGATGGTGTCTCCGCGGCTTTTCTACATGCATTTGCATATTTCCCATAAGGGATGGGGGCAGTGTTCTGGATCACTGCGTTGAGAAACACGTGATGGTGTCTCCGCGGTGTTGGATGTTTTGATCTCCATGAGGTCATTCATCCTTACGTTTATAGCCTTTTCACTAGGCACTGCTCCTAATAGCCAGTTTCCTACTCCACACTGATGAGGGGCAAATACCCCGAAACAGCTGTCTGTGGATGGATACCATGTTTTGGCATAGGTGGTTTTCCTTTATTGGATGCTGCCCTTCCCGTGGTTGTTCCTTCCCGGTGAAAGACCTGGCTATTCATTGCTTGCATTGAGAAACACGTGATGGTGTCTCCGCGGCTTTTCTACATGCATTTGCATATTTCCCATAAGGGATGGGGGCAGTGTTCTGGATCACTGCGTTGAGAAACACGTGATGGTGTCTCCGCGGTGTTGGATGTTTTGATCTCCATGAGGTCATTCATCCTTACGTTTATAGCCTTTTCACTAGGCACTGCTCCTAAGAGCCAGTTTCCTACTCCACACTGATGAGGGGCAAATACCCCGCAACAGCTGTCTGTGGATGGATACCATGTTTTGGCATAGGTGGTTTTCCTTTATTGGATGCTGCCCTTCCCGTGGTTGTTCCTTCCCGGTGAAAGACCTGGCTATTCATTGCTTGCGTTGAGAAACACATGATGGTGTCTCCGCGGCTTTTCTACATGCATTTGCATATTTCCCATAAGGGATGGGGGCAGTGTTCTGGATCACTGCGTTGAGAAACACGTGATGGTGTCTCCGCGGTGTTGGATGTTTTGATCTCCATGAGGTCATTCATCCTTACGTTTATAGCCTTTTCACTAGGCACTGCTCCTAATAGCCAGTTTCCTACTCCACACTGATGAGGGGCAAATACCCCGAAACAGCTGTCTGTGGATGGATACCATGTTTTGGCATAGGTGGTTTTCCTTTATTGGATGCTGCCCTTCCCGTGGTTGTTCCTTCCCGGTGAAAGACCTGGCTATTCATTGCTTGCATTGAGAAACACGTGATGGTGTCTCCGTGGCTTTTCTACATACTTCTGATGGTGGCTGGTCTCCAGGGTGATGTACTTGCTCTGTGCATCTCTTTCCAGATGTCATCCCCTGTTGAGGGTCAGCATGCTGCTATACACAGAGGGTCTTCCAGTTCTGCAGACTTTAATTAAAGGTCTATAGAATCCGACACTTCAGTCTCATGGCTTTCTATATGAAGGAGTCACTCTTGCCCACGTTTTCTTCTGCTGCACTGGGTGATACGAGATGCCACCAGTGTGGAGTATTCTGCCCTCAGGCTCTGTAATTGTATGAGGACCATCCTATCCCAGCTGTTACCTGCACATGGGAGAGAGGCGTGCCACCGGGCGAGCATGGACAGGTAAGGGGGAAGATCAGGAGAGAGGCGGAGTACACACAGGATTAGGGAAGCAGAAAGGTGCGGCAGCAAAGGAAAGACGAGGCGGCTCCGAGTGCCAGGGACCAGTCTGTAGGGAGCACAGGGTCAGGACACGGGAACAGGAGCGTCTGGCCAGGTGAAGATGTTCTAGGCTCCATATTGGAATATTATTTCTGAGACAAGGAGAAGCTCCACGTAAACCTCGCACCATATATGAGGAGGACATATAGCCAGAGACATAAGACAAGAAGAATATTTGGCCTCAGGCTTCACAGTTGGAGACCTCTCATTCCAGTCCTGGAGGAAATGTGGTCAGAGATGAGTCTCTGCTTCTAGAGCGGTGAAGAAGACACCGAGGACACTGTACAGTAATAAGGTAATTACCTAAGGTGCCTGCTGCGTGTTACACTGTAACGCGTGGGCCGCTGACCTGTGATGTCATACGTGTGACATATGCACACCTGGAGACTCTGGGGTATGTACCTAAGGCCTCTCAGACACTCGAGAATCGTGTACGTGTCCTTTTTATAGCTAGAACACAAACTGCATCCATTATAATTTATCCATTGTACTCCCTTATATAGCGCCATCATATTCAACCGTGCTGTACAGACATCAGCTCTGTCCCCATCGGGGCCCACAATCTACATTTCCTATCAATATGTATGCGGAAGGTGGGAGGAAACCATTGCAAACACAGGGAAAACATACTAGCTCCTTGAAGATGTTATTCTTTAATGGGACACAAAACTACAGTGCTAGCCACTGTGCTGCCGTATTTACAGTACAGTGCTAACCACTGAGCCACCGTGCTGCCCTATTTACAGTACAGTGCTAACCACTGAGCGACTCTGCTGCCCTATTTACAGTACAATGCTAACCACTGAGCCACTCAGCTGGCCTATTTACAGTACATTGCTAAGCACTGAGCCACATTTCTGCCATATATACATCACAATGCTAACCACTGAGCCACCATGCTGCCCTATATGAAGCACAGTGCTAACCACTGAACCACCGTGCTGCCCTATTTACAGTACTAACTACTGAGCTACAGTTCTACCCTATACACAGCACAACACTAACCACTGAGCCACCGTTCTGCCCTATTAACAGCAGTGTTAACCATTGAGCCACTCTGCTGCCCTATTTACAGTACAGTGCTAACCACTGAGCTACAGTTCTGTGCTATATACAGCACAATGCTAACCACTGAGCCACCATGCTGCCCTATATAAAGTACAGCGCTAACCACTGAGCCACTGTGCTGCCCTATTTGCAGTACAGTGCTAACCACTGAGTCACAGTTCTGCCCTAATTACAGTACAGTGCTAACCACTGAGCCACAGATCTGTCCTATTTACAGTACAATGCTAATCACTGAGTCACCATGCTGCCCTATATAAAGTACAATGCTAACCATTGAGCCACTGTACTGCCCTACATACAGTACAGCAGGGGTGTCAAACTGCATTCCTCGAGGGCCTCAAACCATGCGTGTTTTCAAGATTTCCTTCTCATTGCACAAGGTGCTGGAATCATTCTGTGCAGGTGATTAAATGATCACCTGTGCAATACAAGGAAATCCTGAAAACATGACCTGTTTGCAGCCCTTGAGGAATGCAGTTTGACACCCCTGCAGTACAGTCTAACCACTGAGCCACTGTGCTGCTCTATTTACAGTACAATGCTAATCACTGAGCCAACATGCTGCCCTATATACAGTACAGTGCTAACCACTGAGCCACCAATGCTCTTCATGTGTACATGTTTTCTTAATGGACTGCGTCCACAAAAAAAATCATGGAGGCATCTGTCTTTGATCCGAGACATGGATGAAAGGATCTGTCCAAGTCTTGAATGTCACTGATCGCTCACACGGCCGTCCAGGCACAATCCGTGTCCGTTTTGACTTTGTAATGAGCAGGAGAGTCACAACTTATTTTTTTCATACAAGAAAATCACTGATGGTAAAAAAAAAACACTGACCAAATACTGGAGAAAATCTTATCCAAAACATTGATGAAAATAGGACTTCTTTATGTACGAGGTGTGAATGAGGCCTTAGTTTGTAGGTTGGCACGCCCGTAATACCCCAGGGTGGGTATCACTAACACTCGGTGTAAGATTATTTATAATGTGTAAGTATTGTATTCTGCCCTGTATTATCGTCATTATCTATTATCACTAAGCCGGGTTCCCAAGACAATAGCTGGGCGGGTGGATATAGGTGCACTAAAAGTTACAGCAAGTAAAGTCCAACAGTTCAGAACAACACAATGACAGTGTTATGAGTCTGTTGCTGGGTATATCGGGACCAGGGGCACCTTCCCTGTGCCTAACGTTAGGGGCACCCTAGCTCGCTCCGTTAAGCAGATTACGTCCGATGGTGAAGAGGCCAGGGCCTTTTGAATCTGCCCTCAATCTGTACCCTTCCGCCACCCAGGGAAGAGGGGATTAGTAGTGTACTGTAATACACCAACCAGACTAACAAGGTAAGACGAACAGGGGTAGCAGAAAATACCAAGCTTACGAATATACTCACACATATAACAGAGGAATGCATCGGGGAGTGGCGGATGTGGTTAAACCAAAGAAACGGGATTATCACACACTAAAACCTAGCAACAGTCACAGATAAATCCACCAATCATCTACTCCAATAACAACCACCAACAACTTACAGCCATGCAGCATAAGCTAGTGGAGCGCCCCCATGGGGCCATGGGGTACTCTGTACCGGGTCCTGTGGTTCACAGGGGGATGTCAAGGTGGCTGACCCGGTCCGTGGCCCTGGGACATCCGTGTAAAAGGGAAAGGTCTTAAAGGAGAATGTCCGTGACGCCACCTGTGGTATTCGGTCAAGGTGACCGACGCTGCTTTAAGGGGTCTGCTGGGGTGATGTTATGGCTGCTAGATGGTATACCTTCCCACAGGTGAAGTATGTCGCCAGGGCTTCCCGGTGTGTAGATGGCGGATGATGAATGGCGCAGTGAAGAATGAGGACACAAGGTTGCAGTCTCTTTACCTTTACTGAAGACTTCAGCATCCACAGTCCAGGGCACCAGATCACAGGGCAGGCAGAGTCCGGCCGGTTTGGAGGCAAGTCCAGAGTCCCCTTGTCCAGGTGGAAATAAAAGCCTTCCTCTAGCACTGTAGTGTTGTAGTCCCTTACTGCTAAGCTTCTCATAAGGTCCTCACAACTGTTGTAGATGTTCTGTCTTTCTCTGTCCCCCAGATAGGATAGGACAAACCCATATGACTGGTGGCTTGAGGTGGTTTATAGGGACTCTATCATGCCCCAGCCTCTAAGGGATGCCACCGTGCCTCCTGGGTGTAGGGGCGGACAGGTAACATGAAATTAGCTGTCCTGCCGGTCTCTGGAGCAAGGCATAAAGGATCGTTACTTCCTCTGTGGTCCGGCTACCGGGATCCTGCGCCTCAGAAGGAGGCAGCCTGTGCAGGGCTGGTCCCCTTCTGGTATCCTCTCCTTTTGCTTCCTCTCCTTTACACGCTCGCTGCAATATAATTCTGCCTTCAATGTCTCTTTCTGGGAGCTGCAGCTCTGAGGGCATGCACAGCTCCTTTGGACCCTTTTATGCCCCGAAATACAGGGACTTACTAGTAGGCTCATTACAACGATTATTTAGCATGAATTCAGCTAGCGTTAAGTAGAAAATTCTGTTTCGCAGACACAAAACACCTAAGATAAGTTTCAAAATTCTGGTTAACCCGTTCAGTTTGTCCATTAGGCTGCATGTGAAATGCTGAAGAGAATGACAGGTGGATCCCCAAACGAGTGCAAAATGCCCTCCAAAATTTGGAAATAAATGGCACCCCCCCGGTCACACACAATATCGGTAGAGATCCCATGTAACTTTACTATCTCACGGAGATGAGATAGTGGGTAGCACAATAAAATGTGACATCTGTCACGGATCACAAGGAGGATATCTTTATCATCCCCACCGCTCACACTAATATGTCATGAACCGGGGTTATTTGGTTGCCCCAGTTCTTTCTGAAGGGGATTTATCAATATCCCACTTCCGGTTTGTAACTTGCAGCTCTCTGGCGTCCCCTTTAAGCTCAGGTCAGACACGGTACTGTCCTAGGATAATTAGTCACCAGAAAGGCTGCCTTACTTTGTACTGGCTGATGGGCACACTGCAGCGAGGGCGATATAACTACTCCCACTCAGGCAGGAACAATAATTATCAACGCCATCCGTTGCTACCAGGTTTCCCAAAAGCACAGGACAAATACGCTGCCACCAGCTCCGATTTCTTAATTAATAACGGGTCCGGAGCCAACCCAGATTAGAAGCGTAATTCACTTCAGAGGACGTGACAGTACCTTATAGAGCAAGGAGAAACGCAGCTAGTATTTTATATATTTTACTCCAAAAGATAGGCAGTATCACAAACATATTATAAAATGAGACAAGTATTGTATGTACAGTGCAATTACAAATAAAAAGGGATTAACAGAAGAAAATCGACTTACGGTTCATTTATATCATTCATTGGTACACCGTGTAGTGGCTGGGGAGGGGACCTTCCCCACTTTTCTTCAGGTCAGATTGATCAGCCTGTCCTAGCTGAATCCCCCGGCAAAAGACACACTCATAACTCGGCAGGGTTAAGATATGCCCTCTGGTCGTGACATCACTGAGTGGACTGAGTTATGGAATGCACTCCTCTTTCTTGAGCATATGAAAAACCATCATTCCGCATATCTCGACGTATAAACCTTGTAGAAAGACGACACAATGATCATGATGCTCACCACTTCATGCGGGTTCCTTTAAGTGTAAACACAGAGTAGATATATGACCTGCTTACGGAGAAATCCGTTTCTTGCATTTCATTTGGTTTAGACCCTAGCGATTTCAGTGAGTTATAGATCTCTCGGTGGACATCCGGAATATGTAACTTGGACACCTATGTCACTGATACACAAAAAAGCACATGGTTTCAGACAAAAGACTGGCTTTCCCAGCTAAAAGCCATAAAACTCCTCAGTGAACCTTGCTGGCACGCTGGTCTCACATTACAGCTATATAGCAGGGGGAGGGAGTTGCCTGCAGGCTAAGAGAGAAGAGCTCTCTAGGCAGAGTGAAGGGGGGTCGGAAAAGCCCACAGCGTGGGTCTGTGCTCAGCTCTTGGATGTAGCAGAGCTCAGTGTGCGTGATAATAGACAATCAAATACCTCATGTTGCTCACAACATCTTTCTGAATCTGTCCACCACCACCACCAAAATTACAGTATTACCTTACGACACAAGTAGATCCATGATAAAATGGACCGATAAATGAGTCCTAGGTCTACTGGGAATCACCAATGGTTGGAGAGACCCAGACGGATGAGTATGAAAGGTTTTGGAACGCGCACAGACACTGCAGGCGGTCACATACTCCTGGACATCCTGATGTACTCCTGAATACCTGAGTACCAAAAACGCCAAGTAAGAAGATCTGTGGTGGCTTTATTACCGGGATGTCCGGCCAAGACTGAATCATGATGTTCACTAAGAACTCTCAGACAGAGATTCCCAAGGTACAGTTTGCCTATCGGACAGGCAGCAGGGGTGTCCCCCTGAGCCTCAACAACCTCTTTTTTCAAGATCGGAGCATATAGACACAATACCCACCCTTTTTGTAGTATAGGAACAGGTTCACAATTATCTCCACCCCAGGAAAACAACGAGATAAAGCATCCGCCTTAATGTTCTTGTTCTCCGGCCTATATGTAACAAAAAAAAACTGGTGAAGAACAATGCCCATTTCGCCCTTCTAGGCATTAGACGTGTCACAATCTCTAGATATACAAGATTCTTATGATCCATGATGATTACCAAAACCGGATGAACTGCCCCCTCCAGAACATGATGCCCCTCTTCAAACACCCACTTGATTGCCAAGAGTTCCCTGTTACAGATGTCATAATGTCGCTCCGTAGATGACATTTTTTTAGAAAAATATGCACATGGACGCCATTTCTGCAGGATGAGCTGACGCTTCTATCTAGTCACACTTGTGTTTTCTGTGGGACGAGCTGACGTTTCTATCTAGTCACACTTGTGTTTTCTGTGGGACGAGCTGACGTTTCTATCTAGACACACTTGTGTTTTCTGCAGGATGAGCTGACGTTTCTATCTAGTCACACTTGTGTTTTCTGTGGGACGAGCTGACGTTTCTATCTAGTCACACTTGTGTTTTCTGTGGGACGAGCTGACGTTTCTATCTAGTCACACTTGTGTTTTCTGCAGGATGAGCTGTCGTTTCTATCTAGTCACACTTGTGTTTTCTGCAGGATGAGCTGTCGTTTCTATCTAGTCACACTTGTGTTTTCTGCAGGATGAGCTGTCGTTTCTATCTAGTCACACTTGTGTTTTCTGCAGGATGAGCTGTCGTTTCTATCTAGTCACACTTGTGTTTTCTGCAGGATGAGCTGACGTTTCTATCTAGTCACACTTGTGTTTTCTGGGGGACGAGCTGACGTTTCTATCTAGTCACACTTGTGTTTTCTGGGGGACGAGCTGACGTTTCTATCTAGTCACACTTGTGTTTTCTGTGGGACGAGCTGACGTTTCTATCTAGTCACACTTGTGTTTTCTGTGGGACGAGCTGTCGTTTCTATCTAGTCACACTTGTGTTTTCTGCAGGATGAGCTGACGCTTCTATCTAGACACACTTGTGTTTTCTGGGGGACGAGCTGACGTTTCTATCTAGTCACACTTGTGTTTTCTGTGGGACGAGCTGACGCTTCTATCTAGTCACACTTGTGGTTTCAGTGGGACGAGCTGACGTTTCTATCTAGTCACACTTGTGTTTTCTGTGGGACGAGCTGACGTTTCTATCTAGTCACACTTGTGTTTTCTGCAGGATGAGCTGACGCTTCTATCTAGTCACACTTGTGTTTTCTGCAGGATGAGCTGACGTTTCTATCTAGTCACACTTGTGTTTTCTGGGGGACGAGCTGACGTTTCTATCTAGTCACACTTGTGTTTTCTGTGGGATGAGCTGTCGTTTCTATCTAGTCACACTTGTGTTTTCTGCAGGATGAGCTGACGCTTCTATCTAGACACACTTGTGTTTTCTGGGGGACGAGCTGACGTTTCTATCTAGTCACACTTGTGTTTTCTGTGGGACGAGCTGACGCTTCTATCTAGTCACACTTGTGGTTTCAGTGGGACGAGCTGACGTTTCTATGTAGTCACACTTGTGTTTTCTGTGGGACGAGCTGACGCTTCTATCTAGTCACACTTGTGGTTTCAGTGGGACGAGCTGACGTTTCTATCTAGTCACACTTGTGTTTTCTGTGGGACGAGCTGTCGTTTCTATCTAGTCACACTTGTGTTTTCTGTGGGACGAGCTGACGTTTCTATCTAGTCACACTTGTGTTTTCTGGGGGACGAGCTGACGTTTCTATCTAGTCACACTTGTGGTTTCAGTGGGACGAGCTGACGTTTCTATCTAGTCACACTTGTGTTTTCTGTGGGACGAGCTGACGCTTCTATCTAGTCACACTTGTGGTTTCAGTGGGACGAGCTGACGTTTCTATCTAGTCACACTTGTGTTTTCTGTGGGACGAGCTGTCGTTTCTATCTAGTCACACTTGTGTTTTCTGTGGGACGAGCTGAAGTTTCTATCTAGTCACACTTGTGTTTTCTGTGGGACGAGCTGACGCTTCTATCTAGTCACACTTGTGTTTTCTGCAGGATGAGCTGACGTTTCTATCTAGTCACACTTGTGTTTTCTGTGGGACGAGCTGTCGTTTCTATCTAGTCACACTTGTGTTTTCTGTGGGACGAGCTGACGTTTCTATCTAGTCACACTTGTGTTTTCTGTGGGACGAGCTGACGCTTCTATCTAGTCACACTTGTGTTTTCTGCAGGATGAGCTGACGTTTCTATCTAGTCACACTTGTGTTTTCTGCAGGATGAGCTGACGCTTCTATCTAGTCACACTTGTGTTTTCAGTGGGACGAGCTGATATTTCTATCTAGTCACACTTGTGTTTTCTGCAGGATGAGCTGACACTTCTATCTAGTCACACTTGTGTTTTCTGCAGGATGAGCTGACGTTTCTATCTAGTCACACTTGTGTTTTCTGCAGGATGAACTGACGCTTCTATCTAGTCACACTTGTGTTTTCAGTGGGACGAGCTGATATTTCTATCTAGTCACACTTGTGTTTTCTGCAGGATGAGCTGACACTTCTATCTAGTCACACTTGTGTTTTCAGTGGGACGAGCTGACGCTTCTATCTAGTCACACTTGTGTTTTCTGCAGGATGAGCTGACGTTTCTATCTAGTCACACTTGTGTTTTCAGTGGGACGAGCTGATATTTCTATCTAGTCACACTTGTGTTTTCTGCAGGATGAGCTGACGCTTCTATCTAGTCACACTTGTGTTTTCTGCGGGACGAGCTGTCGTTTCTATCTAGTCACACTTCTGTTTTCTGTGGGACGAGCTGACGCTTCTATCTAGACACACTTGTGTTTTCTGCAGGATGAGCTGACGTTTCTATCTAGTCACACTTGTGTTTTCTGCAGGATGAGCTGACGCTTCTTTCTAGTCACGCTTGTGTTTTCTGCAGGATGAGCTGACGTTTCTATCTAGTCACACTTCTGTTTTCTGTGGGACGAGCTGACGCTTCTATCTAGTCACACTTGTGTTTTCTGCAGGATGAGCTGACGTTTCTATCTAGTCACACTTGTGTTTTCTGCAGGACGAGCTGACGCTTCTATCTAGTCACACTTGTGTTTTCTGCAGGATGAGCTGACGCTTCTATCTAGTGACACTTGTGTTTTCTGCAGGATGAGCTGACGCTTCTATCTAGACACACTTGTGGTTTCTGTGGGACGAGCTGACGTTTCTATCTAGTCACACTTGTGTTTTCTGTGGGATGAGCTGACGTTTCTATCTAGACACACTTGTGTTTTCTGCGGGATGAGCTGACGTTTCTATCTAGTCACACTTGTGTTTTCTGCAGGACGAGCTGACGCTTCTATCTAGTCACACTTGTGTTTTCTGCAGGATGAGCTGACGCTTCTATCTAGTAACACTTGTGTTTTCTGCAGGACGAGCTGACGCTTCTATCTAGTCACACTTGTGTTTTCTGCCGGAGGAGCTGACGTTTCTATCTAGTCACACTTGTGTTTTCTGCGGGAGGAGCTGATGTTTCTATCTAGTCACACTTGTGTTTTCTGTGGGACGAGCTGATATTTCTATCTAGTCACACTTGTGTTTTCTGCAGGATGAGCTGACGCTTCTATCTAGTGACACTTGTGTTTTCTGCAGGATGAGCTGACGCTTCTATCTAGACACACTTGTGGTTTCTGTGGGACGAGCTGACGTTTCTATCTAGTCACACTTGTGTTTTCTGTGGGACGAGCTGACGTTTCTATCTAGTCACACTTGTGTTTTCTGCAGGATGAGCTGACGCTTCTATCTAGTCACACTTGTGTTTTCTGCAGGATGAGCTGACGCTTCTATCTAGTGACACTTGTGTTTTCTGCAGGATGAGCTGACGCTTCTATCTAGACACACTTGTGGTTTCTGTGGGACGAGCTGACGTTTCTATCTAGTCACACTTGTGTTTTCTGCAGGATGAGCTGACGCTTCTTTCTAGTCACGCTTGTGTTTTCTGCAGGATGAGCTGACGTTTCTATCTAGTCACACTTCTGTTTTCTGTGGGACGAGCTGACGCTTCTATCTAGTCACACTTGTGTTTTCTGCAGGATGAGCTGACGTTTCTATCTAGTCACACTTGTGTTTTCTGCAGGACGAGCTGACGCTTCTATCTAGTCACACTTGTGTTTTCTGCAGGATGAGCTGACGCTTCTATCTAGTGACACTTGTGTTTTCTGCAGGATGAGCTGACGCTTCTATCTAGACACACTTGTGGTTTCTGTGGGACGAGCTGACGTTTCTATCTAGTCACACTTGTGTTTTCTGTGGGATGAGCTGACGTTTCTATCTAGACACACTTGTGTTTTCTGCGGGATGAGCTGACGTTTCTATCTAGTCACACTTGTGTTTTCTGCAGGACGAGCTGACGCTTCTATCTAGTCACACTTGTGTTTTCTGCAGGATGAGCTGACGCTTCTATCTAGTAACACTTGTGTTTTCTGCAGGACGAGCTGACGCTTCTATCTAGTCACACTTGTGTTTTCTGCCGGAGGAGCTGACGTTTCTATCTAGTCACACTTGTGTTTTCTGCGGGAGGAGCTGATGTTTCTATCTAGTCACACTTGTGTTTTCTGTGGGACGAGCTGATATTTCTATCTAGTCACACTTGTGTTTTCTGCAGGATGAGCTGACGCTTCTATCTAGTGACACTTGTGTTTTCTGCAGGATGAGCTGACGCTTCTATCTAGACACACTTGTGGTTTCTGTGGGACGAGCTGACGTTTCTATCTAGTCACACTTGTGTTTTCTGTGGGACGAGCTGACGTTTCTATCTAGTCACACTTGTGTTTTCTGCAGGATGAGCTGACGCTTCTATCTAGTCACACTTGTGTTTTCTGCAGGATGAGCTGACGCTTCTATCTAGTGACACTTGTGTTTTCTGCAGGATGAGCTGACGCTTCTATCTAGACACACTTGTGGTTTCTGTGGGACGAGCTGACGTTTCTATCTAGTCACACTTGTGTTTTCTGTGGGACGAGCTGACGTTTCTATCTAGTCACACTTGTGTTTTCTGCCGGATGAGCTGACGTTTCTATCTAGACACACTTGTGTTTTCTGTGGGACGAGCTGACGCTTCTATCTAGTGACACTTGTGTTTTCTGCCGGATGAGCTGACGTTTCTATCTAGTCACACTTGTGTTTTCTGTGGGACGAGCTGACGCTTCTATCTAGACACACTTGTGTTTTCTGCAGGATGAGCTGACGTTTCTATCTAGTCACACTTGTGTTTTCTGCAGGATGAGCTGACGCTTCTGTAGGGGACAGGGACCTGGTGAGCTGTGCAGACGGGTGGAACCATTGTTGCCGGGAGTCGGGGTTCCGGGGGACGGATTTGAGGGGCGCATGGGAAGCCAGGCTCATGTGACAGGAGGCAGAGTGACGCAGGGAGAGGAAAGGATAAAAAGCAAAACGCGCGAAAGCAGGGGCAGAGAAGCGCGGGAAATCTCTGAGGAGAGGAAACTGCAGCGCAGTTGTTGTGTGTGTGCAGGCCGCAGTGAGACTCGCTGGAAGCAGGGGGAAAACGTGCAACAGACACTGCGGGCAATTACCAGAGCCCCCAAAAAGAGGCGCATTCGTCGTCAGCGACCCCCCAGGCAGAGGGGTAGTGCTGATCAGCTCAGGGACAGTATTACCGCGCTCCCCGGGAGCATCTTGCCACCGAGTGCTCCGGGTCCTCCTGGGTTTTTCTTAGCTGTGACTGATACTGATGATTCTGCTAATTCTCCTCAAAAAGACTCCTCTCTGGACGTGGAAACTGTTACCCCGGATCAACGTCCGCCTGCGGGAGGTAACGCAGCACCGCAAAAGACATTCTGGACTCGAATCTACACCTGGGCTCGACGTCGGAGGACACCGCCTTCCCTCACCACTAGGACTACGTCGCTGACGGAGCCTCACCACCGGGACTACATCGCTGAAACAGCACTGATAAGTGAACGTTGTTGACTTTACCTTAGTAGGGGAGGTACTAGTAAGGCGCTGCCGCGTTCTTCGGGTATAGTTCAGGCCTCCTATATAGTAGATAGGATTTACTGTGATATTGTAGACTTGTACTTAAGTTCCCTGCGTGGAAAACTGTTGTTATCTTTTTGGTTGGAAGTTAAAAGAAAAGTTAAAAACGCTGTTTGCTTTCTGGCTCCCATTTGTCCCTGCATCCTTCTTTATCTGCGGTCTCTACATTTGGCGTAGTCGGCAGGATGCAGGATCCAAAGAGGGAGCCAGAATATACGGAGGATGGGGCTGGGCCGAGAGCGTCTCTCTCATTGGGGGCCATGTTGAATAACCTGCCCAAGTTTAATGGGAGCAACATGTTGTGGAGTTGGACTGAAAGGATGCGGGGGCTGCTGAGGATGCATCCTATGACCCCGGCCCTGGAAGCAGAGGTGGCCATTATGGCCTTAGATGGAGAGGCCCGAGATTCAGTGATGTTGAGACCCCCCACAGAGCGGAATACTTTTACCGGGGTGTTAAATGTGTTAGAGGGGACGCACGGGGATCCCACCGTCGTGGGAGAGCTGCGGGCCCGGTTGTTTGGACGGCGACAAAAAGAAGGCGAGACTGTCACTCAGTACATGAATGCTCTGCAAGAGCTAAACATTGCAATCGTGCGGAAAGATGGTATGGGGATGGGACATGTTGACGTGACCCTGCGCGACCAACTGGTGACGGGACTGCGAGATGAGTTGACCAAACAGGCTCTACGTGAACGAGTGCAGGTCGACCCGCGCCTGACTTTCTCCGACATAGGCAATGAGGCCCGCACCCGGGAGCAAGAGAGGGGGGTGACGGTCCTGACAGGAGAGACTCGGGTTATCCAGACCGCTGCACCAGGAGGGGGTGAGCCGTCGTGGGTTCAGGAGATGCGGCAGGAGCTCAAACAAATCAGAGACGAACTGGCTGAAGTTAAAAAGAATGCGCGAAGCCCAAGGGAGCTACCCCGGGGGCAAGGGTCTGGGAGTCCAGCTCGTGGCGCTCGTCCAGGATATTATCCGGTCCCCGGTGCTTGCTATGGTTGCGGGGAGGCAGGACATTTCGCACGGGAGTGCCCCCGGAGAGGGAGGGCCTCGTCCCGTCAGGCGTTAAACTAGAGGGCTCCGAGCTAAGGGGACGACGCTCGGAGCCAGAGTCCCCGCGGATGGGTGGTGAAAGTCCCGGAAATTTGGTTGCCAGCTGCCCCCTGGTTTGGGAGAGTTTGAAGGGCGGGCTGTCCGTTGTCTGGTGGACACCGGGTCCCAAGTCACGACTATGCCCGAGGCTTATTTTAGAAAACACTTCCCTTTGACAGTCAGACCCCAATGGGGTCCCGTAATTCGGTTACAGGCCGCCAATCAGCTGCCCATCCCAGTGGAAGGGGTCACCTGGATGCAAATATCTTTATGTGGGAAGGACCTGGGCCGCCGGGGGGTTGTGTTAACACAGGGAGATCCCGGCCCACAACATACTGTGACCTTGGGGATGAACGTATTGAAAGATTTTGGCAGTTTTCTGTTAGGGGAGACTACGCAAGAGACACTCAATCAGTGGGGGACCAGTACACCTCAGGGCTCCGTGTTCAGACAGTTAGTGAGGGAAGTCCGGGTACAAGAGACCTGTCAGGAGGGAGACATACTAGGGAGAGTAATTACTTCCCCGACAGCAAAGGTGACGTTCCCCCCAGGACAGACTGTTATATCCCTGCCCATATGAGCTCGCATCCCTCTAGAAGGAGTACAAGTACAGATTGAGCCCACCTTTACATCCCCTTTGCCCACAGGACTGCTGGTGGCCCGATCCCTGGCTACTGTTAAAAATGGGGCCGTACCAGTGCGATGTGTGAATGTGGACGAACACGATGTCGTGCTACGGGTCCGAAGTGAGATGGCCAAAGTGTTACGACCTTTAGAAGTGATGCCCCCTCCAGATACTTTGCAGTTAACGGTGGATTCCCCTGATCCCTGGATGGTCAGTGTCCGGTCTACGCAGGATCCTGAGCCAATAGCGTTTCGAAAGGGTCAAACTATTCTGGAGCACATGCGGACGGAATTGTCGGGCCTGGATCCATCACAGATCTCACAAGTGCAGCGACTCATTGGACATTATGCTAAAGTGTTCGCACAACACGAAGATGATTTTGGCTGTACCACGGCCATCGAACATGGAATTCCGACCGGAGATACAGTGCCCATCAGGGAGCGGTACAGACAGATTCCCCCGCAGATGTACCAGGAAGTAAAGACGTTGTTAGGCCAGATGCTACAAAAGGGAGTGATCCGCGAGAGTCAGAGCCCGTGGGCTGCCCCGATCGTGCTGGTGCGGAAAAAGGACGGCACGCTCCGGTTCTGTGTGGACTATCGTAAGCTAAATGCATGCACCGTCCGAGACTCTTATCCACTTCCCCGTATCGAGGAGTCTCTCTCCGTGCTGGGTCGGGCCAAATATTTTTCCACCTTAGACCTAGCCAGCGGATACTGGCAGGTCCCGATGACAGAAGCAGATCGTCCTAAGACAGCGTTTATCCTTCCCATGGGACTATTCGAGTTCAATCGAATGCCGTTTGGGCTGGCCAACGCTCCAGGCACCTTCCAACGATTAATGGAGCGGTGTCTGGGGGATTTGAACTTCGAGGCCACTCTCATTTATCTGGATGACATCATCATCTATGCTCCAACATTCGAGGAACATCTGTGCCGACTGGAGCAGGTACTAGACCGGTTGCTGAAATACGGGCTTAAGGTGAAGCCCCAGAAGTGTCACTTGTTCCGGGAACAGATCGAGTACCTGGGGCATGTGGTGTCCGCCGAAGGAGTCCGGCCATCGCAGGAGAAGATTGCCGCAATCCAGGAGTGGCCCACACCGGAGACCGCCAAGGATGTACGGGCGTTCTTGGGCCTCGCTGGGTACTACCGGCGCTTCGTGAAGAACTTTGCTCGCCGGTCTCACAATCTACAAGTCCTGCTGAAAGGAAGCTCCCCCAAGGAACGGGGAAAGAAGATACAATGGCAGGAGCCACAAGAAGCAGCGTTCCGGGACTTGAAGACAGCTCTCATGGAGCCGCCGGTGTTGGCTTATGCGGACTTTTCGCAACCGTTCATCCTACACACCGACGGCAGCTCTCAGGGATTGGGGGCTGTGTTGTCTCAGGTTCAGGATGGGCGGGAGAGAGTGATCGCCTATGCGAGTCGGTCTCTTCATGACTCTGAGTTGAACCCGGACAATTACAGTTCTTTCAAGGTGGAGCTGCTGGCCGTGGTGTGGGCTATGACGGAGCGGTTCGCTGAGTACCTGGCCGGTTCCGAGGTGCTGATACGCACGGATAACAACCCATTGGCACATCTGGAAAATGCGAAATTGGGTGCCCTGGAACAGCGCTGGGTAGCCCGGATGGCCAAGTACAGATACCGTATCCTCTACAAGCGAGGAGCGGAGAATGTTCATGCTGACGCGTTATCTCGTCTGCGGAAGAACCCCCCAAGAACTAACCGAGATGAGGAGCTGGAGGGAGAAGAAATCCCCTACGCCATCGGGGGCGCTGCTCGGACGGCTGTGAGCCGGGAACAGACCGGGAACGGAACGGCTACAGGACTGTTGGTTCAGAGTCGGGACGAATGGATACGGCTGCAACAGGAAGACCAGGAACTAGCTCCATTGCGACAGTGGATAACGAATGGCCTATTGCCCGTGAGAACCCCTGGACAAACTCTCCCGTCCGACCTGAACCTTCTTCTGCGGCAGTGGGAGCGCCTAACTCTTCAGGACGGGCTCTTATGCCACTTAACCATGGCTCAGGCAGATTCCGAGCCGACCTGGCAGATGGTCTTACCAGGGCCCGTGGTGGCCGCAGTTGCTAAAGAAGCTCATGAGTCCGGGGCACACTTCGGAGTGAAGAGGACGTTTAAGTGGCTGCAAACTCGGTTCTATCATCCTCGGCTGCTTGCGGAAGTACAAACTGCCTGTAGACAATGTCGACAATGTGAGCTAACCAAGTCACCGGAGGAAAGGGCGCCTGTGCAGAGCATCACGACGTCTGCCCCTTTTGAAGTATTAATGATAGACTACATTACCATTGGAGCAGCGCATCAAGGCTACGAACACTGCCTCGTTATGGTAGATCATTTTTCAAAATTCGCGGTAGTCACCCCTACCCGTGATCAGACAGCTGAGTCGGCGGCGAGCGCTATCTGTAAGAACTTTATTCAAGTTTACGGCTGTCCGAGGCGAATACATTCGGATCAAGGCGCCTGTTTCTTGGGCAAAGTCATGGAAGAGCTGCATCGCCTCTACGGCATTGATAAGTCACGCACCACACCGTATCACCCCCAGGGAAATGGGGCTTGTGAGCGGTTTAACCGGACTTTGCTTCAAATGCTGCGTGCGCTAGAACAAGATCAGAAGGCCCGCTGGCCGGAGTATGTGTCTGACCTAGTGTGGGTCTACAACAATAGAGTTCATCAAGTCACAGGACGCACCCCGTATGAAGTGGTCTTTGGGCGCCCAGGAAAAGGCATGACAGATCTGGAACTGTCTTCGGAGGAAGAAGGCCCCCGAACAGGGATGGCTTCGTGGGTGCGTGATCATCGGCATCGGCTGCAGACCTTACACCGACTGGTACACACTCGAATTCGGGAAGTGGAGCATCGGAGCACCCCTACAGCAAAACCCCCAGAGTTCCGGCCAGGTGATCGAGTACTCGTTCGAGAGCAAAGACCGCAAAACAAGTTAGACCATCGTTGGGAAAAAACACCCTATCGGGTGCTTCGCCGTATAGACCCGCATGGACCTGTATATGAAGTGCAGTCTGAGGCCCCCGGAAGTACAGGTACTCGCATTCTTCATCGCAACATGCTCCGGTTGTGTCGCTCTGTTGACTCGGACACCCCGGAATCCGCAATCAGGGAAGAGCCACCTACGACTGAGTCCCCCAACAACCATTGGTGGGATGAAGAAGATGATGAAGAAGAAGAACGGCGTCAAAATACTCCCCCTATCTCGACTACTACACTACCCCTGACCAGTCACCCTTCCGCTGACGACATTCCCCCTACACAAGGACCCGAGCCACGACGTTCTGAACGTTCTACTGCCGGTAGACCCCCAACTCGCTACAGTCCTGACTTACACACTAGACAGACCCAAGTGTGGAACAACCCGTCAGGTGGGCGACCTGTCAGTGCGAAGGCCTCGCCCGGGGACTGGCGAGCATACAGGGTGGGGGAATGTAGGGGACAGGGACCTGGTGAGCTGTGCAGATGGGTGGAACCATTGTTGCCGGGAGTCGGGGTTCCGGGGGACGGATTTGAGGGGCGCATGGGAAGCCAGGCTCATGTGACAGGAGGCAGAGTGACGCAGGGAGAGGAAAGGATAAAAAGCAAAACGCGCGAAAGCAGGGGCAGAGAAGCGCGGGAAATCTCTGAGGAGAGGAAACTGCAGCGCAGTTGTTGTGTGTGTGCAGGCCGCAGTGAGACTCGCTGGAAGCAGGGGGAAAACGTGCAACAGACACTGCGGGCAATTACCAGAGCCCCCAAAAAGAGGCGCATTCGTCGTCAGCGACCCCCCAGGCAGAGGGGTAGTGCTGATCAGCTCAGGGACAGTATTACCGCGCTCCCCGGGAGCATCTTGCCACCGAGTGCTCCGGGTCCTCCTGGGTTTTTCTTAGCTGTGACTGATACTGATGATTCTGCTAATTCTCCTCAAAAAGACTCCTCTCTGGACGTGGAAACTGTTACCCCGGATCAACGTCCGCCTGCGGGAGGTAACGCAGCACCGCAAAAGACATTCTGGACTCGAATCTACACCTGGGCTCGACGTCGGAGGACACCGCCTTCCCTCACCACTAGGACTACGTCGCTGACGGAGCCTCACCACCGGGACTACATCGCTGAAACAGCACTGATAAGTGAACGTTGTTGACTTTACCTTAGTAGGGGAGGTACTAGTAAGGCGCTGCCGCGTTCTTCGGGTATAGTTCAGGCCTCCTATATAGTAGATAGGATTTACTGTGATATTGTAGACTTGTACTTAAGTTCCCTGCGTGGAAAACTGTTATCTTTTTGGTTGGAAGTTAAAAGAAAAGTTAAAAACACTGTTTGCTTTCTGGCTCCCATTTGTCCCTGCATCCTTCTTTATCTGCGGTCTCTACACTTCTATCTAGACACACTTGTGGTTTCTGTGGGACGAGCTGACGTTTCTATCTAGTGACACTTGTGTTTTCTGCAGGATGAGCTGACGCTTCTATCTAGACACACTTGTGGTTTCTGTGGGACGAGCTGAAGTTTCTATCTAGTCACACTTGTGTTTTCTGTGGGTCGAGCTGACGTTTCTATCTAGTCACACTTGTGGTTTCAGTGGGACGAGCTGATATTTCTATCTAGTCACACTTGTGTTTTCTGCCGGATGAGCTGACGTTTCTATCTAGTCACACTTGTGTTTTCTGCCGGATGAGCTGACGCTTCTATCTAGCCACACTTGTGTTTTCTGCGGGATCCGATCAGTGGGGCGTTCACACGGGGCAGAGATGGGGAACATGTATAGGAGATCTTGTGCCAATCATGGCCGTGTAATTATCTGTATCTTCATCTGTGAACCTGGCACTGGTCGCTGCTGCTGCTGCTGCTACAACGGTTCCTCCCACGAGGGAAACATTTTTGTGAAAATACCGGAAGGCTTGTGGAAAAGCTGAGGATGGATCAGCGAGGAGGAGAGAAGAGCGGCCACCATCTCCAGATGGTCTGTGTATCCTGAGTGCCACAGGGACTCTGAAGACACGAGCCAAGGAACTGTCTGTACCCTGCTCTGTACTCTGACCCTGAGGAATCAATCATTCACCAACCAGGACCCTGTGAGAGCCACAGACACTGTAACAGGTGAGAGCAAGTGCAAGGGTGCAGGCTGTGTACCAGCCCAGGGAGTGAGTGAGTGAGAGTGCAGGGGGCACACGGGGGAGTGCGTGAGGGTGCAAGGGGCTATGGTGGAGCGGGTGAGAGTGCAGGGGGCATACGGGGGAGTCTGAGGGTGCAGGGGGCATACTGGGATGTTGTGGGGTGCAGGCGGTGTACCTGGGAGTGCATGAGGGTGCAGGGGGCATACAGAGGAGTGCGTGAGGGTGCAGGCGGTGTACCTGGGAGTGTGTGAAGGTGCATCTCCCAGTTTCCCCCTCGGGCTGGATTTTCTTCTTTGAAGCCTGCACACTCAGGATTTCCCTCCTGCCTCATTAGATACTTTTCCACCTTTACATGGATTTAGAGGCCAGTCAGCCCTTATTAATAAATGCCGCTAACCTGGTGCCCCCCAGAACTTCTGTCCAGTGCTACCCCCCATTGGAGGCCCCTCATATACAGCTCTGGCAAAAATTAAGAGACCACTGCAGAATGTTCAGTTTGTCTGATTTTTCGCTTTGTATTTTTGAGTAAAATGTAAATTGTTCTTTTATTCTATAAACTACTGACCACATGTCTCCGAAGTTCCAAGCAATACATTTTGTATTTATTTTCTGAAAATAAGAAATGGTCAAAATAACAAAAAAAGCCGTGCTTGCAGACCTCAAATAATGCAAAGAAAACAAGGTCATAATCATTTAGAAACAATAATACTAATGTTTTACCTCAGGAAGAGTTCAGAAATCAATATTTTGTGGAATAACCATGATTGTTAATCCCAGGTTTCATGCGTCTTGGCAGCTTTCCACCAGTCTCTCACACTGCTCCTGGGTGACCTTATGCTGCTTCTGGTACAATAATGTCAGCAGTTCTTCTTTGTTTTATGGCTTGTGACTAGGGTTGAGCGACTTTTATTTTTATAGGATCGGGTCGGGTTTCACGAAACCCGACTTTCTCAAAAGTCGGGTCGAGTGAAATCGGCCGATCCTATAAAAAAGTCGGGGTCGGCCGAAACACGAAACCCAATGCAGTGCAATGGGATACTATGGTTCCCAGGGTCTGAAGGAGAGGAAACTCTCCTTCAGGCCCTGGGATCCATATTTAAGTGTAAAATAAAGAATTAAAATAAAAAATATTGATATATTCACCTCTCCGACGCAGCCTGGACATCGCCGCTGGTAACCAGCATCTTCCGTTCCTAAGAATGGCGCTTGAAAGACCTTTCGATGACGTCACGGCTTGTGATTGGTTGCGGCCGCCCACGTGACCGCTCAGCGACCAATCACAAAGCCGTGACGTAATTTTCAGGTCCTAAATTCCTCATTCTAGGAATTTAGGACATGAGAATTACGTCACGGCTTTTGATTGGTCGCTGAGCGGTCACGTGGGCCGCCGCGACCAATCACAAGCCGTGACGTCATCGAAAGGTCCTTCACGTGAAGGGACCGCAGGTAAAGAAGGATGCAGGGACAAAAAGGAGCCAGAAAGCAAGTAACGTTTTTAACTTTCCTTTAACTTCCAACCCAACAAAGATGACAACCGTTTTCCACGCAGGGAACTAAAATACAAGTTCACAATTTCACAGTAAATCCTATCTACTATTTGGGCGCCTTGAACTATACCCGCGGAACGCGACAGCGCCTCACTAGCGACCCCCTAACAAGTCAAAGTCAACAAAGTTCACTTATCAGCGCCGTTTCAGCGATGCAGTCCTGATGGTGAAGCTCCGTCGGCGACGTAGTCCTGATGGTGAAGCTCCGTCAGCGACGTAGTCCTGATGGCGGGGGAAGGAGGTGTCCTCCGTCGACGGGCCCAGGTGCAAATGCGAGTCCAGAATGTCTGTTGCGGTGCTGCGTCACCCCCTGCAGGCGGACGTTGGTCCGGGGTAACAGTTTCCAAGTCCAAAGAGGAGTCTTTTCGAGGAGAATTAGCGGAGTAATCCGTATCAGTGACAGCTGAGACAAACCCAGGAGGGACCGGAGCAGTTTCCGGCAAGATACTCCCGGGGAGCGCGGTAATACTGTCCCGGAGATGATCAGCGCTACCCCTCTGCTTTGGGGGTCGCTGACGACGGTTGCGCCGCTTTCTGGGGGCTCTGGTAATTGTCCGCAGCGTCGGCTGCACGTTCTCCCCGTTTCCAGCAAGTCTCACTGCGGCCTGCACACACACGACAACTGCGCTGCAGTTCCCCCTCCTCAGAGTTTTCCCGCGCTTTTTCCTTAATCCACCCCTCTCCCTGCGTCACTCTGTCTCCTGTCACCTCCGCCTGGCTTCTCTTCCGCCCTTTAAATCCGTCCCCCGGAACCCCGACTCCCGGCAACAATGGTTCCACCCGTCTGTACGGCTCGCCAGATCCCCGTCCCCTACACACGCGCTCATTCTTAAGAAGGAAGGCTGCCGGAAAGAAGCCGAGGGTGAGTATATTCCTATTAGGTACATACTCACCCTCGGACGCGCCCTGCTTCTTTCCGGCAGCCTTCCTTCTTAAGAATGAGCGCGTGAAGGACCTTTCGATGACGTCACGGCTTGTGATTGGTCGCGGCGGCCCACGTGACCGCTCAGCGACCAATCAAAAGCCGTGACGTAATTCTCATGTCCTAAATTCCTAGAATGAGGAATTTAGGACCTGAAAATTACGTCACGGCTTTGTGATTGGTCGCTGAGCGGTCACGTGGGCGGCCACGACCAATCACAAGCCGTGACGTCATCGAAAGGTCTTTCAAGCGCCATTCTTAGGAACGGAAGATGCCGGTTACCAGCGGCGATGTCCAGGCTGCGTCGGAGAGGTGAGTATATCAATATTTTTTATTTTAATTCTTTATTTTACACTTAAATGTGGATTCCGATACCGATTTCCGATATCGGAACTCGGTATCGGAATTCCGATACCAGATTCAGAAGATCGCCGACCTCATGGCCGACCCCACACAGGGGTCGGGTCGGGTTTCATGAAACCCGACTTTGCCAAAAGTCGGTGACTTCTGAAAATGGCCGACCCGTTTCGCTCAACCCTACTTGTGACTATCCATCATCCTCATTACCTCCCAGAGGTTTTCAATGGGGTTCAGGTCTGGAGATTGGGCGGCCATGACAGGGATTTGATGTGGTGCTCTCTTAATTTTTGCCAGATCTGTACGTGAGCAGGTTGCGGGATGCAGTGACACATAGAATGCAGAGCAAGGGTTAACAAATATAACCGTTTTAATTGAACAGAGGGTTAACTCCTTGCTGGGAGATGATGGGTTAAACAGGGGAATAAACAATCTAATTGCTAAAGAATATGCAGAGTTATTGAGCAAGGTGATGACAGTTCTGTTGTACATGCAGTGCCCCAGGGTCCTGGTCATTGCAGTAATATCATTCTCCTCTAGGGGGAGTGATGTTACATTTGAAGGCAATAAAGGAGATCTCTTTACCAGGTATCACAAACCATACAACACACTTCACACTCCAGTCCACCAGGGGGAGCTATGCTCCTATTTATTAGGGCACTCTTCGCAATTAGGTAAAACTGGTGGTCTGGATAGGAAGTTAGTCAGAAGCTGGCTGAGCTTCACGCAGTCAGTACCTGTCAGGCAGACAGAGAGGAAGGAGGAACATCGATCCATTGCCGACAGGGTGGTCCCTGACAGGGGTTGGATCCTGTCAGAGGCCTAGACAGAAAGCCACGGAGCTGCGCCTGCCCGACGTGCGGCAGCATCCTAAGAAAGAGACACGAACAGCGAATTGTATTGTAGAGGGTGAGAAACGAAGTCATAGCAAAAGGAGAGGGAACCAGAAGGAGTTCTGCCCTGCAAAGGCTGCCTCCTTCTGAGGCGCAGGATCCGGTAGCCGGGACACCGAGGAAGCAACAGTCTCTATGCCTTGATCCAGAGACCGGCAGGACAGCTAATTCCACGTTACCTGCCCGACCTATACCCAGGAGGCACGGTGGCAACTTGTGGGGGCCGGGGCGTGCTAGAGTCCCTGTAAAAAGCCTCAGGCCATCAGTCATACGGGTTTGTCCTATCCTTACCATCAGGGGGACAGAGAAAGAGACATAACATCTACAACAGTTGTAAGTACCTTATGAGAGGCTCAGCAGTAAGGTACTACAACACCCTGGCGCTAGAGGAAGGCTACTGATTTCCACTTGGATAAGGGGACTCTGGATTTTCCTTCAGACCGGCTGGACTCTGCCTGCCCCGTGATCTGGTGCTCTGGACTGTGGATGCTGAAGCCTTCAGTAAAAGGTAAAGAGACTGCAACCTTGTGTCTTCATTCTTCACTGCGCCTCTCACCATCTACACACTGGGAAGCCCTGGGGATACACTTCACCTGTGGGAAGGTATACCATCTAGCTGCCATAACATCGCCCCAGCGGACCCCTAAGCAGCGTCGGTCACCCTGACCGAATACCACAGGTGGCGTCACGAACATTATCCCTTTAAAGACCTTTCCCCATTTACAACGGACCTCCCGAGGGCCACAGACCGGGTCAGCCACCATGACATCCCCCTGAGAACCGAAGGACCCGGTACCGAGTACCCCACTGCCCTACGGGGGCGATCCATACACCTGTAGAATGCTGCTTGAAAGTCAGAATCGCCGACAACAGCTGGCGCGGTGCTTGTCCATGGAGGTCCTGGGAATAATGGTGGTCCGTCTTCTGCCGGCAGCGGATGTTCTCCGGTACCTTGCGCTGAGCCCAGTGTGGCTGGAAGGATGGAAGCCACCGCTCGGTCTGAGCCCAATGTGATCCGGCAAAAGTATACTGGGGAAGCAGAGCGCTGCCAGCACTTCCACTCTCGGTCTCTCTCAAGCGGCTCCGAGTGGTACTCACAGGCCCAGAGCGCTCAGCTTCCTGCTTAGTCACAATCAGCGGGCGCACCCCCAGTCTTCTCTCACAAGTACTGGCAGCAGCGGGGAAGCTCTAGCGCGGGCCTGTGTAGTCCTGGAACTCAAGGGCAGGAGCGCTCACCCCTGTCCTCTGCGCGCAGTCTCTTCCCGCCAAGTCCGCTCGCTTTTGCGCATGCTCCGCTCTTCCTGAGCTAACTACACTCCCTGCTGCTGAGTGCAAAGGTCGGTTTGGTTACTTAAGCTTTCCCCGGACAACAGGGGAGACAGCCCTGACAGTTCCAGACCCGGCGCAAGAAAGGTGCCCCCTGCCCGGTCCTTCTGCTTACATATATCTGCCCCCGGTAATGTACAGGGCAGCAGAATATGTCAGGTACGCCCCTGAGATTACACCTGGGACAGGTCTGAGGAGGTAAGGATCACAATGGAGAGGTTTCATGCCTCTTGTCTCGTGCCCTCTGCTGTGTCCTCCATGTCCTGTGCTGGTGACACTGGAGATGTGACAGTCACTATATGGCTCTTACCATCAGATAAGACATGGGCTGCACTACATGTACCTTTTAGTGTGACAGTCACTATATGGCTCTTACCATCAGATAAGACATGGGCTGCACTACATGTACCTTTTATTATTTACAGGTGCAGACGGGAGGTCGGATTGGCTCTGAGGGTCACACGTCACACCTGGACTCTAAATATGGCGGCATCCTCACAGGTAACACTGTGTTCTTCATCAAGTAACTGTCACGATTCTTCTGCTCATACTGTCTGGGACTCAATGATGGACAGCTCTGTCATCCTGTCCTGTGCTGGGGCGTGCTGAGCTTTGATTGACAGCTCTGTTGACCTATCTAACTGAGAGGTGCAGAGATTTCCACAGGTGCTCCCTGTTCTTGGTAATTGCCCTGCTATTTAGGTGAGCTGTCTGGCCCAGATCACCGCCAGTCAAAAGCTTGTTCTACGCTTGTGCTCTCTGGTGTGTTTGCCTGTACCCCGTGCTGTAAGTTCAGATCTTCTGCTGCTGACCTTTGGACCGTGTTCAGACTACCCGTTTGTTATTGCCCCATTGCATCTGATATTCTGCTGCTTACTTTTGGACCGTGTTCAGACTACCCGTTTGTTATTGCCCCATTGCATCTGATATTCTGCTGCTGACCTTTGGACCGTGTTCAGACTACCCGTTTGTTATTGCCCCATTGCATCTGATATTCTGCTGCTGACCTTTGCACCATGTTTTGTCTACCCATTTGTTATTGCCCCTTTGCTTATCCGCTATTTCTCTGGTATTCTGACCCTGGCATGTAACCTGACTTATGACATTGTAATTTCCCTTGGTTTACTTCGTGATCTTTTGGTATTGACCCCGGAATGTCTGACTGCGCGGATTCACGGCCTACAATGGCGGGTTGTGACAATAACCTCCCTCTCTGTGAGAATCCCAGAATAATACCAAGGATAAGCATCCATCTGTCATACCCAGGATAAGCGTGAGAGTCCCAGTGTTATAGCCAGGATAAGTGTGAGAATCCTGGTGTAATATCCAGGATGAGCGAGAGAGTCCAGGTGTAATATCAAAGATGAGTGTGTGAGTCCCGATGTTATACTCAGGATGAGCATGTGAGTCCCGGTGTTACACTCAGGATGAGTGTGAGAGTCCAGGTGTAATATCCAAGATGAGCGTGTGAGTCCTGGTGTTATATCCAGGATGAGCATGAGAGTCCAGTTGTAATATCCAAGATGAGCATGTGAGTCCCGGTGTTATACACAGGATGAGTGTGTGAGTCCCGGTGTTATACCCAGACTGAGTGTGTGAGTCCCGGTGTTATACCTAGGATGAGCGTGAGAGTCCAGGTGTAATATCCAAAATGAGCATGTGAGTCCCGGTGTTATACACAGGATGAGTGTGTGAGTCCCGGTGTTATACCCAGGATGAGCGTGAGAGTCCAGGTGTAATATCCAAAATGAGCATGTGAGTCCTGGTGTTATACACAGGATGAGTGTGAGAGTCCAGGTGTAATATCCAAGATGAGCGTGTAAGTCCTGGTGTTATACTAAGGATGCAGGTGTAAGTCCGGGTGTTTGACCCAGGATGAGCATGTGAGTCCCGGTGTTATACCCAGGATGAGCGTGTGAGTCCAGGTGTAATATCCAAGATGAGCGTGTGAGTCCTGGTGTTATATCCAGGATGAGCATGAGAGTCCAGTTGTAATATCCAAGATGAGCATGTGAGTCCCGGTATTATACCCAGAATGAGTGTGTGAGTCCCGGTGTTATACCTAGGATGAGCGTGAGAGTCCAGGTGTAATATCCAAAATGAGCATGTGAGTCCCGGTGTTATACACAGGATGAGTGTGTGAGTCCCGGTGTTATACCCAGGATGAGCGTGAGAGTCCAGGTGTAATATCCAAAATGAGCATGTGAGTCCTGGTGTTATACACAGGATGAGTGTGAGAGTCCAGGTGTAATATCCAAGATGAGCGTGTAAGTCCTGGTGTTATACTAAGGATGCAGGTGTAAGTCCGGGTGTTTGACCCAGGATGAGTGTGTGAGTCCCGGTGTTATACTCAGGATGAGCGTGAGTCCCGGTATTATACTCAGGATGAGCGTGAGTCTCAGTGTTATACCCAGGATGAGTGTGTGAGTCCTGGTATTATACCCAGGATGAGCGTGTGAGTCCTGGTGTTATACCCGGGATGAGCGCGTGAGACCCGGTGTTATACCAGGGATGAGTGTGTGAGTCCCAGTGTTATACCAGGATGAGCGTGTGAGTCCAGGTCTTATACCCAGGATAAGCGTGAGAATCAAGGTGTGATATCTAGGACGAGCATGAGAGTCCAGGCGTAATATCCAGGAGGACTGTGAATGTCCAGTCATAATATTCAGGATAAGTGTGAAAGTCCAGGCATTATATCCAAGTTGAGTGTGAGAGTCCAGGTGTAATATCAAGGAGGAACATGAGTGTCCAGGTGTAATATCCAGGATGAGAATGAGAGTCAAGGGATAATATTCAGGATGAGCATGATAGTCAAGGCGCAATTTCAAGGATAAGCGTGAGAGTTCAGGCGTTATATCTGTAATATCCGGGATGAGCTTGAAAGTCCAGGCATTATATCCAGGATGAGAGTGAGAATTCAGGCGTAATATATGGGATGAGCTTGAGTCCAGGCGTTATATCCAGGTTGAGCATGAGAGTCAAGGCGTAATATTTATGATGAACATGAGAGTCCAGGCGTAATATCTGGGATGAGCAAGAGAGTCCAGGTGTAATATTCAGGATGAGCGAGAGAGTCCAGGTGTAATATCCAGGATGACCATGAGTGTCCAGGCGTAATATCCAGGAGGACTGTGAGTGTCCCGGTGTAATATCCAGGATGAGCATGAGTGTCCAGGCGTAATATCCAGGAGGACTGTGAGTGTCCCGGTGTAATATCCAGGATGAGCATGAGTGTCCAGGCGTAATATCCAGGAGGACTGTGAGTGTCCATAGTGTTATATTCTTAGGATGTCTGTGATGTTGTAGGTTTTTGAGCTGAGATGAATGTGAGGGTGCCGGGATTAGACTTAGACTACGGTCACACTATCAGTATTTGGTCAGTATTTTAAATCAGTATTTGAAAGCCAAAACCAGGAGTGGGTGATAATATAGAAGTGATGAACGTCCTTCTATTATACTTTTCATCTGATTGTTCCACTCCTGATTTTGGCTTACAAATACTGATGTAAAATAGTGACCAAATACTGAGCGTGTGAACGTGGTCATAAGGTTTATGTGATGGTGCTGTTCTCAGGATGAGTGTAAGGATTTGGTTTCCTTCCTTCTGGAGGAGAGCTCTTTTTATGTCTTTCCCACAGTGCATTGCTCTACTACGTTCTCCTCCGGTATTACTCCTGGTATGGAGCAGAGTGATTGTAGTGTGATGAGCAGTCGGTCAGTGCCGTACTGGAGGATCATCGGCTCACGTTAGCGTCCTGTATATTCTGCCTGTCGTCAGCTGCCTGTGCCACTCCAGATCAGGTGCAGGTGGACGATCCATCCCCGATAAGGCCGGTGCTGAGTTCACAGAAGTCTTCTCTTATTTTCCAGGGTTTGATGTCACAGGAATCAGAGGATGAGGAGATATGGGAGAAGCCAGTCAGTGACTGGTCAGTACAAGATGTCTGCTCATGGCTGCAGTATGGACCCCTACAGAACACGGCCGGCCTGGTCCAGGCAGCATATTCCCATCACATCTCAGGTACAAGAAATTATTCCAGGAGCCTTCAACATCACCCACCCTAGAATGGATGGATGACATGGGAAGACATGATGGGTGATGTGAGCGGAGATGATTAGTGATGGAGTATGGATGATATGAGCAGACATGATTAGTGAAGTTGGATGATGTGAGCGGACATAATTAGTGATGATGATTTGAGATGACATAAGTGACGGTGAATGATGTGAGCAGACTTTATTTATGGTGGATGACATGAGAACCCATGTTGAGTGATGGAGGATGGATGACGTGGGAGTAATCATTTATGGCTTTTCGTGGCAGGACGGGCTCTGCTGAGGCTGACGGACAACCTGTTGCAGAGGATGGGAATTCAACAGAATTTGCATCAATCAATTCTTGTAGAAATCTTAGAGCTGAAGCTCCAGCAGGAAATCCAGCAGCTGCTGCTGATCACGGATGGTGAGCCTGAGAAGGAGTGAAACTACTCAGCAGGCCAAGCAGAAATACAAGAACCATTCAAGAACTACTGCCAGTCTGGTGTACAACCTAAGAGGACCATGCTGTGCCAGAGGGTGGACTGTTCTCTAGGGTATAACTTAGGAGCACCATGCTGTGCCAGGAGGTGGACTGTTCTCTGGTATATAACCTAGAAGGACTATGCCATGCCATGGTCTGTTCTCTGTTGTATCACCTAGGAGGACCATGCTGTGCTATGCCATGGTCTGTTCTCTGTTGTATCACCTAGGAGGACCATGCTGTGCCATGCCATGGACTGTTCTCTGTTGTATCACCTGGGAGGACCATTCTGTGCCATGCCATGGACTGTTCTCTGTTGTAGTTGTATCACCTAGGAGGACCATGCTGTGCCATGCCATGGACTGTTCTCTGTTGTAGTTGTATCACCTAGGAGGACCATGCTGTGCCAGGAGGTGGACTGTTCTCTGGTAAATAATATAGGAGGACCATACTGTGCCAGGAGGTGTACTGTTCTCTGGTGTATAACATAGGAGGACTATGCTGTGCCAGGAGGTTGACTGTTCTCTGGTGTATAACCTAAGAGGACCATGCTGTGTCATATCATGGACTGTTGTCTGATGAATAACCTAGGAGGACAATGTTGTGCGATATCATGGACTGTTCTTTGTTTTATCACCTAGGAGGACCATGCTGTGTCATGACATTGACTGTCCTCTGGTGTATAACCTTGGAGGACCATTCTGTGCCATGTGGTGGACTGTTCTCTGGTGTATAGACTAGGAGGACCATGCTGTGCCATGCCATGGACTGTTCTCTCTTATATAACCTAGGAGGACCATGCTGGGCCATGCCATGGACTGTTGTCTGGTATATAACCTAGGAGGACCATGCTGTGCCATGCCATGGACTGTTCTCTGGTATATAACCTAGGAGGACCATGCTGTGCCAGGGTGTGAACAGTATAGAAGTAAATTATAGCACATGGATCTTAGGATTTAGTCCATTTTTCAGTGAAGTAGGTTCCCTCACTTCTTGTGAAGTAGCCCGGCACCACAGATGTGTTGGAAACATTATGGATGACTACTGCTCCTCTTCTCCACCGATGCCTATACCAAGAACAGATCCCCTTCCCTCTATTATAATATCCACCTCCAATCACACTCGCTCTATGTGGGCGTCATACACCCAATGTTTTTGTTTTTTTGTATACACCCTTCGTAATCTGATTCTTTCCTTCTACCTTCTCATTAGTAGATGTATATTTCTAATAACAGTTCTTTTAAATTCATGGAACTTTTAATTGATCTTAGTAAAAAATCTCTTGAAAATTTATGTAAAGAGAAAGACGATTCATTGGCTCGGTGTAATAACAAACCTCCGCTGCCGACTCAGCGTATTGTAATCAACACAAATGGATAAACAGTTTGAAAATTGGGAAAAAGAAATACATGAAGGCCAAGCCAAAAAACGTTCCCTACACACGGAAGATTTTCAATAAAAACGTGTATTCCGATGGCATAGAACCAAAACTAATCCTTTCCATGGCCGATCATCATCGTGTATCATCATCATCATCATACATATTATTCTCTCACTATCATCACAATGTTCCATAAATCCGTTATATCTACAGTTGTGGCCAAAAGTATTGACACCCCTGCAATTCTGTCAGATAATACTCAGTTTCTTCCTGAAAATGATTCCAATCACAAATTCTTTGGTATTATCTTCATTTAATTTGTCTTAAATGAAAAAACACAAAAGAGAATGAAGCAAAACATTGATAATTTCACACAAAACTCCAAAAATGGGCCAGACAAAAGTACTGGCACCCTCAGCCTAATACTTGGTTGCACAACCTTTAGCCAAAATAACTGCGACCAACCGCTTCTGGTAACCATCAATGAGTTTCTTACAATGCTCTGCTGGAATTTTAGACCATTCTTCTTTGGCAAACTGCTCCAAGTCCCTGATATTTGAAGGGTGCCTTCTCCAAACTGCCATTTTTAGATCCACAGGTGTTCTATGGGATTCAGGTCTGGACTCATTGCTGGCCACCTTAGAAGTCTCCAGTGCTTTCTCTCAAACCATTTTCTAGTGCTTTTTGAAGTGTGTTTTGGGTCATTGTCCTGCTGGAAGACCCATGACCTCTGAGGGAGACCCAGCTTTCTCACACTGGGCCCTACATTATGCTGCAAAATTTGTTGGTAGTCTTCAGACTTCATAATGCCATGCACACAGTCAAGCAGTCCAGTGCCAGAGGCAGCAAAGCAACCCCAAAACATCAGGGAACCTCCGCCAAGTTTGACTGTAGGGACCGTGTTCTTTTCTTTGAATGCCTCTTTTTTTCTCCTGTAAACTCTATGTTGATGCCTTTGCCCAAAAAGCTCTACTTTTGTCTCATCTGACCAGAGAACATTCTTCCAAAATGTTTTAGGCTTTTTCAGGTAAGTTTTGACAAACTCCAGCCTGGCTTTTTTATGTCTCGGGGTAAGAAGTGGGGTCTTCCTGGGTCTCCTACCGTACAGTCCCTTTTCATTCAGCCGCCGACGGATTGTACGGGTTGACACTGTTGTACCCTCGGACTGCAGGGCAGTTTGAACTTGTTTGGATGTTAGTCGAGGTTCTTTATCCCACATCCGCACAATCTTGCGCTGAAATCTCTTGTCAATTTTTCTTTTCCGTCCACATCTAGGGAGGTTAGCCACAGTGCCATGGGCTTTAAACTTTTTGATGACACTGCGCACGGTAGACACAGGAACATTCAGGTCTTTGGAGATGGACTTGTAGCCTTGAGATTGCTCATGCTTCCTCACAAGTTGGTTTCTCAAGTCCTCAGACAGTTCTTTGGTCTTCTTTCTTTTCTCCATGCTCAATGTGGTTCACACAAGGACACAGGACAGGTTGAGTCAACTTTAATCCATGTCAACTGGCTGCAAGTGTGATTTAGTTATTGCCAGCACCTGTTAGGTGCCACAGGTAAGTTACAGGTGCTGTTAATTACACTAATTAGAGAAGCATCACAGGATATTTCGAACAGTGCCAATACTTTTGTCCACCCCCTTTTTTATGTTTGGTGTGAAATTATATCCAATTTGGCTTTAGGACAATTCTTTTTGTGTTTTTTCATTTAAGACAAATTAAATGAAGATAATAATAACAAAGAATTTGTGTTTGCAATCATATTCAGGAAGAAACTGAGTATTATCTGACAGAATTGCAGGGGTGTCAATACTTTTGGCCACAACTGTATTATTTCTGTCACACTTCTTATTTATATTCACACACGGTAACTTCATTCGTTACATCTTTGGCACACGTCCTTTATTATTTTTTCATCATTTTTATTCATCATCATTTTATCATTTCCTTCATTCATCCCTTCTTACTGTCTCCATGGAACGCTAGAATCCCTCCACTGCACCTTATTTCCTCTTGCCCTCTCTCCATAGTGGTGTGCATGTGCTGTCTCTTTATATGCGCTCCCATCCGTCGCTGTGTCCCATTTCGGCGCTGATGTAGGTCATGTGATCAGCTCCGGCTCGCGTCACTCATCATGTGACCTGAAGTTTGCTCGCATGGCCTGCACCACCCTCCGGCGGACGGATGTGCCCACCTTCCACCGAGACATGCTACAAGCACTGCCAATCAGCAGGGGTTAAGTTGTGGGTCCGCACTACCAATTCGCCACCCCTTGACGAAGGCTTTCTGTGAAACGTACGTTGGCGCCATTCCAGCAGGAGGAGTAACATATCGTTAGGCCTTATTATCTCCCTACTGGTCTACTGCTATGTATGTGGTGCTCCGTCTTGTATGTATTTATTCTCTCGGATGCCTGTGATCTGATTATTCTCTGTACGCAGTTATTCCCCTCAGTAACTACTGAGGTCATACGATAGTGACTATTGCTCCTTCCTGCTGACTGTCGCCCTACAGGTGTTTCCTCCACTTGTAACCTTCTATTTTGTATTCTTCTACCTTCTATTGGGCCATGAACTATTTATCGTAGGTTTTCTTAGTTCTGCGATACTTATATTCACTTAGTTATGCCTTGACTTTAGGTGTAATTTTCCTCACCACTTTGGAATTAGATTTTGATAGATACACACCCTGATAATTACTCCCAGAATTTCATATACACCAGTGTTGGCTGAACATTTCATCCACCTCATTTCTACTGTGCGTTCCTCAGATATCGCAAGCGTGGACTACACAATCATGGAGCAATCCCATCTATCCAGACTAAAAAGGATTTTAGTCGTGGATCCATTAATTTGTCGTCAGATGGCCAGAGACACAGGTGCAGAAAAATCTGGTGAACTAGGGCATTTCTTGAAAACTATGTTCACAAAAAACTCCCCAAAGACCTGAGAATACAAGACTTCTCTCCTTCCTCATTGAAGATGAACGATTCATTAGTTGATGGATATTTCTAATAAGTTACTTTAAATTCATGGAACTTTTAATTGATTTTAATAAAAAAAAATCTCTTAAAAATCTAGGTAAAGAGAAAGACGATTCATTGGCTCGGGGTAATAAAATACCTATGCCTGTCGACTTAGCTAGTTGTAATCAACAGAAGTGGATAAACAGTTCGAAAATTGGGAAAAGAAATGCATGAAGGCCAAGCCATAAAACGTTCCCAAGACACGGACGATTTTCCACAAAAACGCATAAACTGGTGGCGTAGAACCAAAACTAATCCTTTCCATGGCCGCTCATCGTCTATTTCCCCCACATCATCTGTTGATTATCAGTCTGATACATCTCAACATTCCAAAGCAGCCGTCTTGGGAACACCACCGACCACAAGTGGGATTCTAAGTCATCCTCTAAGAAGCTCACAGAAGACCCCTCTCGGTCAGCACATGTCAGGAACATAAGGTATTTGATTGTCTATTAGCACGCACACTGAGCTCTGCTACATCCAAGAGTGGAGGAGGACAGACACCCACACCGCTGCAGATTCAACCCCCTTCTTCTTTCCTCTAGCTGCCAACTCTGCTGAGGAATTTTTATAGCTTCAAAGTGAAAGTACAAGTAGAAGCACATGAAAAAACCCAGGTTTCTTTGTCCTTGCAAATGTAAATATCTGAGCACCGATTAATGATAGAAGTGGGACAAATACATTTTTTACATGGGCTTCGGTAGAACTATCAGCCAGTGGGTTTTCTAGGTTCCAGACCCAGCACAATTGAGAAATGGATTACTATGAAACAGGGTCACAAAGCTATCCCATGTCTACACTTATAAGAATCCCCATGATGTGGGGCACATTCTGATCATAGTGTATTTCGTATACGAAACTCATACAGCAAGCTAGGCATAAAAATAGTTTTATAATTCTAAGTAAAGGGGAGGTTTCAGCCTCTAAGGTCACCACAGGGGGAGTGCCTGGGTTTCGGGCTGTGAGATAACTTAGTGAGACAGCAGCTGTCTTTTGTCCGGGGCCTAACTGCTATACAGATGTGATATGCATCTTGATGTGTCTCCTGAGCACACGGCCAGCCATGATGACGCAATGACATAACGACCTGTAAGTGTTCTTATCAATTTTAATCCCATTTTATTTGTAATTGTATTTTACATATGATTTGCCTTCTTCATAATACTTTTTTTTACGTTGTAAACACTGCCTACCTATTTTTGGAGTAAAATATAAAATTACTAGATTGTCTCTCTATGCTCTATAACGAACTGTTGCGTCCTCTCAGGTGAATTATGCTACTGATTTGGGTTGTCTCCGAACCCGTTAACAATTAAGAGAATCGGAGCTGGTGGCAGCATACTTTGTCCTGTGCAATTGGGCATCTATGCAGCGACCATCGGCGTTGATAATTATTGTTCCCGCCTGAGTGGGAGTAGTTATATCGCCCTCGCTACAGCGCGCCCAATAGCCAGTACATAGCGGACAGCCCTGCTGGCGATTACCCTAGGTGCAGTACCCTGACTGAACTGAGGGTAAGGAGGGGGGGGGCAGAGAGCTGCAAGATCCAAACCGGAAATGGGACATGGATAAATCCCCTTCAGAAGGAACCAGGGGCAACCAAACAACCGCGGTTCGCGACAAATTGGTGGGAGTGATAAAGGTACCCTCCCCGTGTACCGTGACAGATTGGTGGCAGCACTGTGGGATCCGTGACACCGGACATCTCTCCATTCACCACACTGCGGAGCTTACATCTCTCCATTCACCTCACAGCGGAGCTCACATCTCTCCATTCTCCACACAGAGGAGCTCACATCTCTCCATTCACCTCACAGAGGAGCTCACATCTCTCCATTCACCTCACAGAGGAGCTCACATCTCTCCATTCACCAAACAGCGGAGCTCACATCTCTCCATTCACCTCACAGAAGAGCTCACATCTCGCCATTCACCACACAGCGGAGCTCACATCTCTCCATTCACCTCACAGAGGAGCTCACATCTCTCCATTCACCAGAGGAGCTCACATCTCTCCATTCTCCAATCAGTGGAGCTCACATCTCTCCATTCACTTCATAGAGGAGCTCACATCTCTCCATTCACCACACAGAGGAGCTCACATCTCTCCAGCACACAGCGGAGCTCACATCTCTCCATTAACCTCACAGAGAAGCTCACATCCCTCCATTCACCTCACAGAGGAGCTCACATCTCTCCATTCACCTCACAGAGGAGCTTACATCTCTCAATCACCATACAGAGGAGCTCACATCCCTCCATTCACCTCACAGAGGAGCTCACATCTCTCCATTCACCACACAGAGGAGCTCACATCTCTCCATTCACCTCACAGCGGAGCTCATATCTCTCCATTCACCACACAGAGGAGCTCACATCTCTCCATTCACCACACAGAGGAGCTCACATCCCTCCATTCACCACACATAGGAGCGCACATCTCTCCATTCACCTCTCAGCAGAGCTCACATCTCTCCATTCGCCTCACAGCGGAGCTCACATCTCTCCATTCGCCACACAGCGGAGCTCACATCTCTCCATTCGCCACACAAAGGAGCTCACATCTCTCCATTCACCTCACAGCGGAGCTCATATCTCTCCATTCACCACACAGAGGAGCTCACATCTCTCCATTCACCTCACAGTGGAGCTCACATCCCTCCATTCACCACACAGAGAAGCTCACATCTCTCCATTCACCACACAGAGGAGCTCACATCTCTCCATTCAGCACACAGCGGAGCTCACATCCCTCCATTCACCACACAGCGGAGCTCACATCTCTCCATTCACCACACAGAGGAGCTCACATCTCTCCATTCACCACACAGAGGAGCTCACATCTCTCCATTCACCTCACAGAGGAGCTCAAATCTTTCCATTCACCTCACAGAGGAGCTCACATCTCTCCATTCGCCACACAGAGGAGCTCACATCTCTCCATTCACCACACAGTGGAGCTCACATCCCTCCATTCACCTCACAGAGGAGCTCACATCTCTCCATTCACCTCACAGCGGAGCTCACATCCCTCCAGTCACCTCTCAGAGGAGCTCACATCTCTCCATTCACGTCACAGAGGAGCTCACATCTCTCCATTCACCACACAGAGGAGCTCACATCTCTCCATTCACCACACAGCGGAGCTCACATCTCTCCATTCACCTCACAGCGGAGCTCACATCCCTCCATTCACCTCACAGAGGAGCTCACATCTCTCCATTCACCACACAGAGGAGCTCACATCTCTCCATTCACCACACAGAGGAGTGTTATGGACAGGTAATTTAGGAGCGACATGCGACTAGCTCTGGGCAGGTGGTAACTATACAGACAGCAGTTCCTGATCTTAACACAACACTAGCAGTAGCCGTGGAATGTTCCTGTCACTCCCTGGACATCTCGTCACAGCCGGAAAACTAGCTACCCCTAAAGGTAGAAAACGGAAAGCTATCTTGCCTCAGAGAAAATCCCCAAAGGATAGGACAGCCCCCCACAAATATTGGCTGTGAGAGGAGAAGGAAATGACATACGCAGTATGAAACAAGATTTTAGCAAAGGAGGCCAATTCTAGCTAGATAGACAGTAAAGAAAGAAACACTGTGCGGTCAGTAATAAAAACTAGAAAAAGTCCACTGCCGAGATATGCAAAAATCTCCACACCTGACTAAAGGTGTGGAGGTCAAAATCTGCAGCCCAGAGCTTCCAGCTTAACTAAATACATCCATACTGATAAGCTGGACAAATGAGCAAAATATAGAATGTGCTGAACAATAAGTCCACAACAAGTGGACTGCAAAAGGACAAGCAAGGACTTATCTTTGCTGAACGGGTCAGAGTGTCAGGGAAATCCAAGAGCCGTGCCTCCAGGCAGGAACAATTGGCAACTGGCATTGATTGAGGGATAAAGCCAGACTAATATAGCCGAGCAGAAAGAAGATCAGTGGACGCAGCTGCTGATGCTAAATCCAAGAAGCAGCTATACCACTCAAAACCACAGGAGGGAGCCCAAGAGCAGAATTCACAAAAGTGCTACTTACAACCACCGGAGGGAGCCCAAGAGCGGAATTCACAACAGTACCACCCCCTTGAGGAGGGGTCACCGAACCCTCACCAGAGCCCCCAGGCCGATCAGGACGAGCCAAGTGAAAAGCACGAACCAAATTGGCGGCATGGACATCGGAGGCAACCACCCAAGAATTATCCTCCTGGCCATAACCCTTCCACTTGACAAGATACTGAAGCCTCCGCCTTGAAAAACGAGAATCCAAAATTTTTTCAACTACATATTCCAACTCCCCCTCAACCAACACCGGGGCAGGAGGATCAACAGAGGGAACCACAGGTACCACATATCTCCGCAACAACGATCTATGGAAAACATTGTGGATGGCAAAAGAGGCTGGAAGGGCCAAACGAAAAGACACTGGATTGATAATCTCAGAAATCTTATAAGGACCAATAAACTGAGGCTTGAACTTAGGGGAAGAAACCTTCATAGGAACATGACGAGAAGATAACCAGACTAAATCCCCCACACGAAGCTGAGGACCAACACACCGACAGCGGTTAGCAAAACGCTGAGCCTTTTCCTGAGACAACGTCAAATTGTCTACCACATGAGTCCAAATCTGCTGTAACCTGTCCATCACGGAATCAACACCAGGACAATCAGAAGGCTCAACCTGCCCTGAAGAAAAACGAGGATGGAAACCAAAATTACAAAAAAAAGGTGAAACCAAAGTAGCCGAACTGGCCCGATTATTAAGGGCAAACTCGGCCAACAGCAAGAAAGCCACCCAATCATCCTGGTCAGCAGACACAAAGCATCTCAAATAGGTTTCCAAGGTTTGATTAGTTCGCTCAGTTTGTCCATTTGTCTGAGCATGGAACGCCGAAGAAAAAGACAAATTAATGCCCATCCTGGCACAAAAGGACCGCCAAAACCTGGAAACAAACTGGGAACCTCTGTCAGACACAATATTCTCCGGAATGCCATGCAAATGAACCACATGCTGAAAAAACAATGGAACCAAATCAGAGGAGGAAGGCAATTTAGGCAAAGGTACCAAATGGTCCATCTTAGAGAACCGGTCACAAACCACCCAGATAACAGACATCCTCTGAGACACAGGAAGATCCGAAATAAAATCCATGGAAATATGCGTCCAGGGCCTCTCAGGGACAGGCAAAGGCAAAAGCAACCCACTAGCGCGGGAACAGCAAGGCTTAGCCCGGGCACAGGTCCCACAAGCAGGACTGCACAAAAGAACGCACATCCCGCGACAAGGAAGGCCACCAAAAGGACCTAGCAACCAAATCCCTGGTACCAAAAATCCTAGGATGACCGGCCAACACAGAACAATGGACCTCAGAAATTACCTTACTTGTCCATCTATCAGGAACAAACAGCTTCCCCACAGGACAGCGGTCAGGTTTATCAGCCTGAAATTCCTGAAGCACCCGCCGTAAATCAGGGGAGATGGCAGAAAGAATCACCCCTTCCCTAAGAATGCCAACCGGCTCAAGAACTCCAGGAGAATCAGGCAAAAAACTCCTAGAGAGGGCATCTGCCTTAACATTCTTAGATCCCGGAAGATATGAGACCACAAAATCGAAACAGGAGAAAAACAGGGACCATCGAAGCTGTCTAGGATTCAGCCGCTTGGCCGACTCGAGGTAAATCAGATTCTTACGATCGGTCAAGACCACAACGCGATGCTTGGCTCCCTCAAGCCAATGTCGCCACTCCTCAAATGCCCACTTCATCGCCAACAACTCCCGATTGCCGACATCATAATTGCGTTCCGCAGGTGAAAACTTTCGGGAAAAGAAGGCACATGGTTTCATCAAGGAACCATCAGAGTTCCTCTGTGACAAAACGGCCCCTGCCCCAATCTCAGAAGCGTCAACCTCAACCTGAAAAGGAAGAGACACATCAGGCTGACGCAAGACCGGGGCAGAAGTAAATCGGCGCTTAAGCTCCTGAAAGGCCTCCAGAGCCTCAGAGGACCAATTTGCCACATCAGCGCCCTTCTTCGTCAAATCGGTCAGGGGCTTAACCACACTAGAGAAGTTGGCAATGAAACGGCGATAAAAATTAGCAAAGCCCAAAAATTTCTGAAGGCTCTTCACAGATGTGGGTTGAACCCAGTCATGAATGGCCTGGACCTTAACAGGATCCATTTCCATAGACGAAGGAGAAAAAATAAACCCCAAAAAAGAGACCCTCTGGACCCCAAATAGGCACTTAGACCCCTTCACAAATAGAGCATTATCACGAAGGATCTGGAATACCATCTTGGCCTGCTTCACCTGAGACTCCCAATCATTGGAAAAAATCAAAATATCATCCAAATACACAATCAAGAATTTATCAAGATAATTGCGAAAAATATCATGCATGAAGGACTGAAATACAGAAGGAGCATTAGAAAGCCCGAAAGGCATCACCAGGTATTCAAAGTGGCCTTCGGGCGTATTAAATGCAGTTTTCCATTCGTCACCCTGTTTAATACGAACAAGATTATACACCCCTCGAAGGTCAATCTTGGTAAACCAACTAGCCCCCTTAATCCGAGCAAACAAATCAGAGAGCAAAGGTAAAGGGTATTGGAATTTGACCGTGATCTTATTAAGAAGGCGATAATCAATACAAGGTCTCAAGGAGCCATCCTTCTTGGCAACAAAAAAGAATCCTGCTCCCAATGGTGATGAAAACGGCCGAATATGCCCCTTCTCTAAAGACTCTTTAACATAGCTCCGCATAGCGGCATGCTCTGGCACAGACAGATTGAAGAGTCGGCCCTTAGGGAACTTACAGCCAGGAACCAAGTCGATAGCACAATCACAGTCCCTATGAGGAGGAAGGGAACTGGACTTGGGCTCATCGAATACATCCTGGAAATCTGACAAAAATTCAGGAACATCAGAAGAGGGGGAAGAGGAAATTGACATTAAAGGAATGTCACTATGTACCCCTTGACAACCCCAACTAGTCACAGACATCGATTTCCAATCCAACACTGGATTGTGTACTTGTAACCATGGAAAACCCAGTACAACAACATCATGTAAATTATGCAACACCAGAAAACGACAATCTTCCTGATGTGCTGAAGCCATGCACATAGTCAGCTGAGTCCAATACTGAGGTTTATTCTTGGCCAACGGTGTAGCATCAATACCCCTCAAAGGAATAGGGCTCTGCAAAGGCTGCAAAGAAAAACCACAGCGCCTGGCGAAATCTAAGTCCATCAAGTTCAGGGCAGCGCCTGAATCCACAAATGCCATGACAGAGAAAGATGACAATGAGCAAATCAGGGTCACAGACAGGAGAAACTTAGGCTGTACAGTACTAATGGTAACAGATCTAGCGACCCTCTTAATACGCTTAGGGCAATCAGAAATAGTATGAGCAGAATCACCACAGTAAAAACACAGCCCATTCTGACGTCTGTATCCCCTCTGTTCCACTCTAGTCAGAATCCTATCACATTGCATAGGCTCAGGACTCTGTTCAGAGGACGCTGCCATATGGTGCACCACTTTGCGCTCACGCAGGCGCCGATCAATCTGAATGGCTAGGGACATAGATTCGCTCAAACCAACAGGCGTGGGAAACCCCACCATAACATATTTAAGGGCTTCTGAAAGACCCTTTCTGAAAATTGCCGCCAGAGCATCCTCATTCCATTTAGTGAGCACAGACCATTTTCTAAATTTCTGGCAGTACAATTCTGCCGCTTCCTGACCCTGACACAGGGCCAAAAGTGTTTTCTCAGCATGCTCTACAGAGTTAGGTTCGTCATACAAAAATCCGAGCGATTGAAAAAATGCATCTACATTAAGCAATGCCGGATCCCCTGACTCAAGGGAGAATGCCCAGTCCTGAGGGTCACCACGCAGCAGAGAAATAACTATTTTAACTTGCTGAGTGGGGTCACCAGAGGAACGGGGTTTCAGAGCAAAAAACAATTTGCAGTTATTTTTAAAGTTCAAAAACTTAGATCTATCCCCGTAAAACAAATCTGGAGTAGGAATTCTAGGCTCTAAGGCTGGAGTCTGAACAACATAATCTTGGATACTCTGAACTCTTGCAGCAAGCTGATCCACATGAGAAAACAACCCCTGAACATCCATGTCCGCGCCCAAATCCACCCAGAGATTAAGAGGAAGGAAAAAGACAAAACAGACTAAAGAAAAAAAAATGGCTCAGAACTCTTTTTCTTTTCCTTCTTTTGAGATGCATTCAACTCATCTTTGGCCAGTTGCACTGTTATGGACTGGTAATTTAGGAGCGACATGCGACTAGCTCTGGGCAGGTGGTAACTATACAGACAGCAGTTCCTGATCTTAACACAACACTAGCAGTAGCCGTGGAATGTTCCTGTCACTCCCTGGACATCTCGTCACAGCCGGAGAACTAGCTACCCCTAAAGGTAGAAAACAGAAAGCTATCTTGCCTCAGAGAAAATCCCCAAAGGATAGGACAGCCCCCACAAATGTTGGCTGTGAGAGGAGAAGGAAATGACATACGCAGTATGAAACAAGATTTTAGCAAAGGAGGCCAATTCTAGCTAGATAGACAGTAAAGAAAGAAACACTGTGTGGTCAGTAATAAAAACTAGAAAAAGTCCACCGCAGAGATATGCAAAAATCTCCACACCTGACTAAAGGTGTGGAGGGCAAAATCTGCAGCCCAGAGCTTCCAGCTTAACTAGATCCATACTGATAAGCTGGACAAATGAGCAAAACATAGAATGTGCTGAACAATAAGTCCACAACAAGTGGACTGCAAAAGGACAAGCAAGGACTTATCTTTGCTGAACGGGTCAGAGTGTCAGGGAAATCCAAGAGCCGTGCCTCCAGGCAGGAACAATTGGCAACTGGCATTGATTAAGGGATAAAGCCAGACTAATATAGCCGAGCAGAAAGAAGATCAGTGGACGCAGCTGCTGATGCTAAATCCAAGAAGCAGCTATACCACTCAAAACCACAGGAGGGAGCCCAAGAGCAGAATTCACAAAAGTGCTACTTACATCCACCTGAGGGAGCATAAGAGCGGAATTCACAACAGAGGAGCTCACATCTCTCCATTCACCTCACAGAGGAGCTCACATCTCTCCATTCATCTCACAGAGGAGCTCACATCTCTCCATTCACCACACAGAGGAGCTCACATCCCTCCATTTACCACACAGCGGAGCTCACATCTCTCCACCTCACAGAGGAGCTCACATCTCTCCATTCACCACAGAGGAGCTCACATCTCTCCATTTACCACACAGCGGAGCTCACATCTCTCCATTTACCACACAGCGGAGCTCACATCTCTCCATTCACCACAGCAGAGGTCACATCTCTCCATTCACCACACAGAGGAGCTCACATCTCTCCATTCACCACACAGAGGAGCTCACATCTCTCCATTCACCTCACAGAGGAGCTCACATCTCTCCATTCACCTCACAGAGGAGCTCACATCCCTCCATTCACCACAGAGGAGCTCACATCTCTCCATTCACCTCACAGAGGAGCTCACATCTCTCCATTCACCTCACAGAGGAGCTCACATCTCTCCATTCACCTCACAGAGGAGCTCACATCTCTCCATTCACCTCACAGAGGAGCTCACATCTCTCCATTCACCTCACAGAGGAGCTCACATCCCTCCATTCACCTCACAGAGGAGCTCACATCTCTCCATTCACCTCACAGAGGAGCTCACATCTCTCCATTCACCTCACAGAGGAGCTCACATCTCTCCATTCACCTCACAGAGGAGCTCACATCTCTCCATTCACCTCACAGAGGAGCTCACATCCCTCCATTCACCTCACAGCGGAGCTCACATCCCTCCATTCACCTCACACAGGAGCTCACATCTCTCTATTCACCACAGCAGAGGTCACATCTCTCCATTCACCACACAGAGGAGCTCACATCCCTCCATTCACCTCACACAGGAGCTCACATCTCTCCATTCACCACAGAGGAGCTCACATCTCTCCATTCACCACACAGCGGAGCTCACATCTCTCCATTCACCACAGCAGAGGTCACATCTCTCCATTCACCACACAGAGGAGCTCACATCTCTCCATTCACCACACAGAGGAGCTCACATCTCTCCATTCACCTGACAGAGGAGCTCACATCTCTCCATTCACCTCACAGAGGAGCTCACATCTCTCCATTCACCTCACAGAGGTGCTTACATCTCTCCATTCACCTCACAGAGGAGCTCACATCCCTCCATTCACCTCACAGAGGAGCTCTCATCTCTCCATTCACCACACAGAGGAGCTCACATCTCTCCATTGACCACACAGAGGAGCTCACATCTCTCCATTCACCTCACAGAGGAGCTCACATCTCTCCATTCACCACACAGCGGAGCTCACATCTCTCTATTGACCACACAGAGGAGCTCACATCTCTCCATTCACCACACAGAGGAGCTCACATCTCTCCATTCACCACACAGAGGAGCTCTCATCTCTCTCCATTGACCACACAGCGGAGCTCAGATCTCTCCATTCACCACAGAGCTCACATCTCTCCATTCACCACACAGAGGAGCTCACATCTCTCCGTTCACCACACAGAGGAGCTCACATCCCTCCATTCACCACACAGAGGAGCTCACATCTCTCCATTCACCACAGAGCTCACATCTCTCCATTCACCACACAGAGGAGCTCACATCTCTCCATTCACCACACAGAGGAGCTCACATCTCTCCATTCACCACACAGTGGAGCTCACATCTCTCCATTCACCACACAGTGGAGCTCACATCTCTCCATTCACCTCACAGAGGAGCTCACATCTCTCCATTGACCACACAGAGGAGCTCACATCTCTCCATTCACCACACAGAGGAGCTCACATCTCTCCATTCACCATGTTGAGGGAGGATCTAAATTGATCCTTCACGGTTAGCTCAGTGATTTCCAAATTAATCTACAGGGCGTTGCCGGCAACTGAAAATGACCAGATGGAGACATGTGTCTCTGTATGGGGGATTGAGCAGATCTCTGGCCCCCGTTTATTTTGTGTATGAGTTTTCATAGTCATAGAAATTATACTTCAACTAATCAGCATAAGAACACGCTCACAGTTCTTAACCTATAAGAATGCAGGAAAAACTTAACCCATGAGGATACAGGAAAAATGTAAACTACAGATATGGTCATGTCTTTTTGGCACAGTATGTGTTTTTCTAACAGATGCCTCAGCCTTGTATAGTGATACACCCCCGAATCTATTATCTGGCTCGAGTCAGAAGACTCAAGGTCTTTATACCAATTATGAACCATAGCCTAGTTGCATACCAGGCTTGTGAACAACAAGATAAAATTACTTCATGGCAGCTGTAACCTTTTACCTAGTTAAATAACAAAATTTATCTTTAAGCAACAAAAAAATGGAGTCAAAAACACAAAATGGAGAATCTAGCACAAAATGGAGAACCTTTCATAATTTGTTCCTTCACATTCCCCCCTAGATAAATTTTGTTAATTAATGTCCAGCATCAAAGGTACTATCCCAAGCTCTAAGCTCGAGGGGTACTGGTCTTCACATGACTGGTGCCATGTTACCAGCCATGGCTGTTGCGGCGTACCCATCCCCCCTGTATACTAGAATTTTCAAATAACAACTATTGGAAACAGTAGTGGGGATCTTTTGAAGATAGCCATGCGCTTGTCTTCAACATCTTCATCAGGTATCTTTGTGAAATCGGTGTAGAGAAGAGCAGGGGTGGCAACGCTTTTGGTATCATCATTAGTTGTCTTAGTGCAGAATTTCCTAATACATACAGAAATACACCAAAAAATAAGTTTTAGTAGTACATATATAACCCCTTAGTGACAGAGCCAATTTGGTACTTAATGACCGAGCCAATTTTTACAATTCTGACCACTGTCACTTTAAGAGGTTATAACTCTGGAACGCTTTATTGGATCCCGCTGATTCTGAGATTGTTTTTTCGTGACATGTTGTACTTCAAGTTAGTGGTAACATTCCTTCGATATTTTGCGATTATTTATGAAAAAAATGGACATATGGCGAATATTTTTAAAATTTTGCAATTTTCAAACTTTGTATTTTTATGCCCTTAAATCAGAGAGATATGTCACAAAAAATAGTTCATAAATAACATTTCCCACATGTCTACTTTACATCAGCACAATTTTGGAAAAAAATTTTTTTTTGTTAGGGAGTTATAAGGGTTAAAAGTTGAACAGCAATTTCTCATTTTTACAACACCATGTTTTTTTTAGGGACCACATCACCTTTGAAGTCATTTTGAGGGGTCTATATGATATAAAATAACCAAGTGTGAAACCATTATAAAAACTGCACCCCTCAAGCTGCTCAAAACCACATTCAAGAAGTTTATTAACCCTTTACGTACTTCACAGGAACTGAAACAATGTGGAAGAAAAAAATGAACATTTAACTTTTTTTTGCAAACATTTTACTTCAGAACCATTTTTTTAATTTTCACAAGTGTAAAAACAGAAATTTAACCACAAATTTTGTTGTGCAATTTTTCCTGAGTACGTCGATACCCCATATGTGGAGGTAAACCACTGTTTGGGCGCACCGCAGAGCTTGGAAGTGAAGGAGCACCGTTTGACTGTTTCAATGCAGAATTGGCTGGAATTGAGATCGGACGCCATGTCGCGTTTGGAGAGCCCCTGATGTGCCTAAACAGTGGAAACCCCCCACAAGTGATACCATTTTGGAAACTAGACCCCTTAAGGAACTTATCTAGATGTGTGGTGAGCACTTTGAACCCCCAAGTGCTTCACAGAAGTTTATAACGTAGAGCCGTGAAAATAAAAAATCGCATTTTTTCTACAAAAATGATCTTTTTGCCCCCAAATTTTTATTTTCACAAGGGTAACAGGAGAAATTAGACCACAAAAGTTGTTTTGCAATTTCTCCTGAGTACGTCGATACCCCATATGTGGGGTTAAACCACTGTTTGGGCGCACCGCAGAGCTTGGAAGAGAAGGAGTGTCGTTTTACTTTTTCAATGTAGAATTGGCTGGAATTGAGATCGACGCCATGTCACGTTTGGAGAGCCGCTGATGTGCCTAAACAGTGGAGACCCCCCACAAATGACACCATTTTGGAAACTAGACCCCTTAAGGAACTTATCTAGATGTGTGGTGAGCACTTTAAACCCCCAGGTGCTTCACAGAAGTTTATAACGTAGAGCCGTGAAAATAAAAAAATCGCATTTTTTCTACAAAAATGATCTTTTTGCCTCCAAATTTTTATTTTACCAAGGGTAACAGGAGAAAATGGACCCCAGAAGTTGTTGTACAATTTGTCTTGAGTACGCCGACACCCCATATGTGGGGGTAAACCACTGTTTGGGCGCATGGCTGAGCTCGGAAGCAAAGGAGCGCCATTTGACTTTTCAATGCAAAATTGACTGGAATTGAGATCGGACGCCATGTCGCGTTTGGAGAGCCCCTGATGTGCCTAAACAGTAGAAACCCCCCAAAAGTGACCCCATTTTGGAAACTAGACCCCCGATGGAATTTATCTAGATGTGTAGTGAGAACTTTGAATGCCCAAGTGCATCACAGAAGTTTATAATGCAGAGTCGTGAAAATAAAAAATATATTTTTTTAACAATAAAGATTTTTTAGCCCCCAAGTTTTTATTTTCACAAGGGTAACAAGAGAAATTGGACCCCAAAACTTGTTGTCCAATTTGTCCTGAGTATGCTGGTACCCCATACGTGGGGGTAAACCACGGTTTGGGCGCACGGCAGAGCTCGGAAGGGAAGGAGCGCCATTTTGGAATGCAGACTTTGATAGAATTGTCTGCGGGCGTTATGTTGCGTTTGCAGACCCCTAATGTACCTAAACAGTAGAAACCCCCAACAAGTGACCCCATTTTGGAAAATAGACCCCCCAAGGAACATATCTAGATATGTGGTGAGAACTTTGAATGCCCAAGTGCTTCACAGAAGTTTATAATGCAGAGTAGTGAAAATAAAAAATATTTTTTTTTCCCACAAAAAAGATTTTTTTAACCCCCAAATTTTTATTTTCACAAGGGTAACAAGAGAAATTGGACCCCAAAAGTTGTTGTCCAATTTGTCCTGAGTATGCTGGTACCCAATATGTGGGGGTAAACCACTGTTTGGGCGCACGGCAGAGCTCGGAAGGGAAGGAGCGCCATTTTGAAATGCAGGCTTTGATAGAATGGTCTGCGGGCGTTATGTTGCGTTTGCAGAGCCACTGATGTACCTAAACAGTAGAAACCCCCCACAAGTGACCCCATTTTGAAAGCTAGACCCCCAAGGAACTTATCTAGATATGTGGTGAGAACTTTGAATGCCCAAGTGCTTCACAGAAGTTTATAATGCAGAGTAGTGAAAATAGAAAATATTTTTTTTTCCACAAAAAAGATTTTTTAGCCCCCAAGTTTTTATTTTCACAAGGGTAACAAGAGAAATTGGATGCCAATATTTGTTGTCCAATTTGTCCTGAGTACGCTGATGCCCCATATGTGGGGGTAAACCACTGTTTTGGCACACGGCAGAGCTCGGAAGAGAAGGAGCGCCATTTTGGAATTCAGACTTTGATAGAATTGTCTGTGGGTGTTATGTTGTGTTTGCAGAGCCCCTGATGTACCTAAACAGTAGAAACCCCCCACAAGTGACCAAATTTTGGAAACTAGACCCCCTAAGGAACTTATCTAGATATGTGGTGAGAACTTTGAATGCTCAAGTGCTTCACAGAAGTTTATAATGCAGAGTAGCGAAAATAAAAAAATATTTTTTTTTCCCACAAAAAAGATTTTTAGCCCCCAAGTTTTTATTTTCACAAGGGTAACAGGAGAAATTGGACCCCAAAAGTTGTTGTCCAATTTATCCCGAGTACGCTGATGCCCCATATGTGGGGGTAAACCACTGTTTGGGCGCACGGCAGAGCTCAGAAGGGAGGGAGAACCATTTGACTTTTTTAGCGCAAAATTGGCTGTCGTGTTTGGAGACCCCCTGATGTACCTAAACAGTGGAAACCCCCAAATTATAACTCCAACCCTAACTCCAACACACCCCTAACCCTAATCTCAACCCGATCCATAATCCTAATCACAACCCTAACGATAATCACAACCCTAACCCCAAAACAGCCATAATCTCAACCCTAACCATAACCCTAATCAAAACCCTAAATCCAACACACCCCTAACCCTAATCCCAGCCCTAATCCCAACCCTATTCCCAACCCTAATCCCAAACATAACCCTATTCCCAACCCTAATCCCAAACGTAACCTAATCCCAACCCTAATCCAAACCCTAACCCTAATCCCAACTCTAACCCTAACTTTAGCCCCAACCCTAACTTTAGCCCCAACCCTAACCATAACTTTAGCCCCGTCGTCACAAAAAAAGTTCAATGTAACCTTTTTTTTGTACGCCGCGTCCGCCATTTCCGCGCATGCTTGGCCGTAACTCTGCCCCCTCCTCCCCAGGACATAGACTGGGCAGAGGATGCGTTGAAAAACTGCATCCGCTGCCCACGTTGTGCACAATTTTCACAACGTGCGTCGGTACGTCGGGCCGACGCATTGCGACCGCCCCGTACCGACGCAAGTGTGAAAGAAGCCTAAGGCTACTTTCACACTAGCGTCGTACTCGGGCCATCGCAGTGTGTCGGGCCGACGTACCGACGCTAGCGTTGTAAGAGCCGCACAACGGGTGCAGCGGATGCTGTTTTTTCAACGCATCCGCTGCCCCATTGTGAGGTGCGGGGAGGCGGGGGCGGAGTTCCGGCCACGCATGCGCGGTCGGAAATGGCGGACACGTCGCACAAAAAAGTTACATGTAGCTTTTTTTGTGCCGACGGTCCGCCAAAGCACGACGCATCCGTCGCACGACGGATGCGAGGTGTGGCAATCCGTCGCAATGTGTCGCTAATGCAAGCCAATGGAGAAAAAATGCATCCTGCAAGCACTTTTGCAGGATGCGTTTTTTCTCCAACGACGCATTGCGACGGAAGCCAAAAAACGCTAGTGTGAAAGTAGCCTAACCCTAACCCTAGCCCTAACCCTAAATTTAGGCCCAACCCTAACCCTAGCCCTAAATTTAGCCCCAACCCTAACCCTAGCCCTAACCCTAAATTTAGCCCCAACCCTAACCCTAGCCCTAACCCTAATTTTAGCCCCAACTCGTCTCTCCTGCCGGCCGGCAGATGGCAGCAGATGGCGGGCGCACTGTGCATGCGCCCGCCATTAGGAAAAAGCCGGCCGGCAGGAGATAGAAGAGGACCCAGGGACACCGGGTGAGTATGATAGGGTCCCCGAATCCCCCTATTTCTCTGTCCTCTGATGTGCGATCACATCAGAGGACAGAGAATTAGCGATCGCTTTTTTTTTTTTTGCGGTCGCCGGTAATCTGTTAATTACCGGCGATCGCAAAACAGGGGTCGGTGCAAACCCTAACCCTAACTTTAGCCCCAACCCTAACCCTAACTTTAGCCCCAACCCTAACCATAACTTTAGCCCCGTCGTCACAAAAAAAGTTCAATGTAACCTTTTTTTTGTACGTCGCGTCCGCCATTTCCGCGTATGCTTGGCCGTAACTCTGCCCCCTCCTCCCCAGGACATAGACTGGGCAGCGGATGCGTTGAAAAACTGCATCCGCTGCCCACGTTGTGCACAATTTTCACAACGTGCGTCGGTACGTCGGGCCGACGCATTGCGACCGCCCCGTACCGACGCAAGTGTGAAAGAAGCCTAAGGCTACTTTCACACTAGCGTCGTACTCGGCCCATCGCAGTGTGTCGGGCCGACAGACCGACGCTAGCGTTGTAAGAGCCGCACAACGGGTGCAGCGGATGCTGTTTTTTCAACGCATCCGCTGCCCCATTGTGAGGTGCGGGGAGGCGGGGACGGAGTTCCGGCCACGCATGCGCGGTCGGAAATGGCGGACACGTCGCACAAAAAAGTTACATGTAGCTTTTTTTGTGCCGACGGTCCGCCAAAGCACGACGCATCCGTCGCACGACGGATGCGACGTGTGGCAATCCATCTCAATGTGTCGCTAATGCAAGCCAATGGAGAAAAAACGCATCCTGCAAGCACTTTTGCAGGATGCGTTTTTTCTCCAACGACGCATTGCGACGGAAGCCAAAAAACGCTAGTGTGAAAGTAGCCTAACCCTAACCCTAGCACTAACCCTAAATTTAGGCCCAACCCTAACCCTAACCCTAAATTTAGCCCCAACCCTAACCCTAGCCCTAACCCTAAATTTAGCCCCAACCCTAACCCTAGCCCTAACCCTAATTTTAGCCCCAACTCGTCTCTCCTGCCGGCCGGCAGATGGCAGCAGATGGCGGGCGCACTGTGCATGCGCCTGCCATTAGGAAAAAGCCGGCCGGCAGGAGGAGATAGAAGAGGACCCAGGGACACCGGGTTAGTATGATAGGGTCCCCGAATCCCCCTATTTCTCTGTCCTCTGATGTGCGATCACATCAGAGGACAGAGAATTAGCGATCGCTTTTTTTTTTTTTTTTGCGGTCGCCGGTAAACTGTTAATTACCGGCGATCGCAAAACAGGGGTCGGTGCAAACCGACCCCGATCATGTTCTTTGGGGTCTCGGCTACCCCCGGCAGCCGAGACCCCAAAGATCTTCCGGGTGCCGGGCGGCGGGCACACTACGCGTGCGCCCGCCATTTTTTCCCGGAAAAAAGATGGTGGTGCCCATCGGGAGCCACGAGGAGCACCGGGAGAGATAGGTGAGTATTGGGGGGCTATCGGGGGCCATCGGGGACCCTATTTCTCTGTCCTTCGATGTGCGATCACATCGGATGACAGAGAAATTAAACGGCAAATCGCGGTTTGTTTTTTTTTGTTGCGACCGCCGGTAAACGGTTAATTACCGGCGATCGCAACTCGGGGGTCGGTAAAAACCCCCCGAATCATGTTCTCTGGGGTCTCGGCTACCCTCGGCAACCGAGACCCCAGAGAAAATCCGACTCTGGGGGGCGCTATTCACTTTTTCCACAGCGCCGTTAATTAATGGCGCTGTGGTTTAAGTACCCTTAGCGGCCGCCGTTAAAAGGCGTATCGGCGGTCGTTAAGGGGTTAACAAGAATAAAGACAACAATATATATCAAACTTTGAAAGATTCCAGCTATCCAGCCCCCAGGTCCCTCAAACCAATTGGCTAGATTAAAATAAAATGGAGAAGGTGTCTGCCCACCAACTGTCCTTATTACGGTCATTGTCTTTATCATATTAATCTCTGAGTCTTTGAATATCCTTTAACTTTAACTTCATAGTGCTATTGGGATCTATATAATGCCAGCAAGCGGGTCCAATAACCTGACACATACCTCCCTGTGCTGCTGTTAAGTAATAATGCGAAAAACCAAAACATTATGTCCCCTTATTTGCTACTAGTCTGTTTGACCAGCTTGCATCGCGATGCGTGGATCCACGTCGGCCTTCCTTCCAGCTTTACTGACATAAGAGTAATGAGGAGGACTTGGTAGGGACCGTCATACAAGGGTTCTAGCCGTGTTTTCTGACATGCCTTTTCTCGACTACGAAACCACCAGACTTTAAGTTGTGACAAGTGTCGGTTTCTGCTGAATCTGGAAGGGAAGAAGAAACTAAAACATAGATGTTAGCAAGATTTTTACTAAGCTGAATAACATATTGAACAGCACGGTCAGTTTCTTCCGATAACTACTGAGGCTGGAAATTTGCAACTGGGGGCCTAGCACCAAACAATATCTCATATGGGGACAGGCCATATTTTGCCTTAGGGGTAGTATGAATATGGTACAGTACAATGGGTAGGAGCTCTGGCCATGGAGCCGTAGTTTCCTGCATCATTTTGGTCAATTGTCCCTTCAGTGTGCCGTTCAGCCCCTCAACTCTCCCACTGGATTGTGGATAGTATGGAGGGCTACAGTGGATCCAAACATTGTCAGAACCTCCTGATACACATGAGACGACTTCTGGAACACTATATCTGCATTTAACTTCATCACCAGTTTCTTCGCTGTAGTCTTTGCAGTCATATTGGCAACGGTGAATGCTTCAGGGCAACTGGAGAACATGTCGACAACCACCAGACAATATTCATACCTTCCAGACTTAGGCAAGGTGATGTGGTCCACTTGGAGCCTTTGGAAAGGATAGTCGGGCTTAGCAAGGTGCTTTGGGGGTACACGTTGAAGTTGACCGGGATTGCAGGTCTGACAGATGTTACATGCACGGTTGAGTGCTGTCAGGACTGTAGAAATACCTGGAGCCCAGTAGAATTTTTGTACCAGGGCTAGGGCCTGTTTTTTTTTTTTTTTTTCCTCGATGTGAGGGCCCATGTGCCCACATGGCAATAGCAGGATACATCCGCTTAGGGAGACACAGAAATTGGTCCTTTTTCCAGAGACCATTGTCCATACATACTCCATCAGTCTTCCACTGCTTCACTTCTTCCTTTGGGGACATTCTCTGCATCGTCATTATGCGGTCTCGCGGGGTCCGACAGAAAACTTCAGTCTGTCATCGATCATCAGGTTCCTGTAGAGTCAGTGTTTCTTGTAACTGTTTACACTGAGAGCGTGTGGTCACCATAGCTGGTATGGTCAGGTCAATAGGTAGGAGAGCAGCAGCTTTTGCTTGCATATCCACAAAGGCGTTACCAACAGTGTGTGGACTGTTCCTAGGACCGTGCGCCTTAACTTTGATAATGGCCACCTTTGTAGGTAATTTGATTGAGTTCATGAGGGTTTTAACAGCTTCAGCATTCTTCACTGGAGTCCCGGCGGTGGTCATAAACCCTCGATTGGCCCATAGGGCTCCGAAATCATGAGCAATACCAAATGCATACTGTGAGTCCGTGTATATATTAGCCCGCCTGTCTTTGGCCAGAACACATGCAGTAGACAGAGCCTGAAGTTCTGCTTCTTGTGCTGACAGTGAGGGAGGGAGGGAGTGCAGCTCCGTGCACCACAGTGTCTTCCGTAGTAACAGCGTATCCGGTGTGGAATCTGCCAAATCATCAGCACATCTTAAACCGTCTTCCAGGGCATTATAGAGAGATTGCATTATACGGGATGCGTCCGGTATCCACTGACAACAATAAGTAAAGTACATAGTCCAAGAAAACGCTGGAGTTCAGTCTCATCTTTTGGAAAAGGAAGGGAGCTGACGGCTATTTTTCTTTCTTTTGAGAGGTGTCTGGCACCCTGAAGGAGACAGTGACCTAAAAATATCACTTGACCAAGGCAGAACCGAAGTCTCGAGGCCGAAACCCGACAGTTCAGATCTGCCAGATACTTGAGAAAACTAACAGTGGCAGCAATGGCTTCCTGCCCTGTTTGTGCACACACAAAAGATCAGCCACATTATATTCATCTGCATAGGGGTTATACAACGTAAGGACCATCTGACCATCATCTTGGAATTATATTCTGGAGCAGAACTGTGATAATTCACAGGCCAACAAAAAACAACTTTTTTTATGTTTCTTTGATGAAAATAGGCAAATATTACTAATTTTGGGTCGAGAAACTCAAATATACCCACAGAATTGTTTAATTAGCTCTCGTTTTTTAGATACACGCCATGGAAGTATGTGCTGTAGGTAGCGAGAAGAATTCATTACAAGAGTATAAATTGCACAGTACAGTACACATATTTAGTATCGCCGCGTCCGTAACGACCCAACCTATAAAACTGTCCCACTAGTTAACCCCTTCAGTAAACACCGTAAGAAAAAAAAAAAAAAAACGAGGCAAAAAACAACGCTTTATTACCATACCGCCGAACAAAAAGTGGAATAACACGCGATCAAAAAGATGGATATAAATAACCATGGTACCGCTGAAAACGTCATCTTGTCCCGCAAAAAACAAGCCGCCATACAGCATCATCAGCAAAAAAATAAAAAAGTTATAGTCCTCAGAATAAAGCGATGCCAAAATAATTATTTTTTCTATAAAATAGTTTTTATCGTATAAAAGCGCCAAAACATTAAAAAATGATATAAATGAGGTATCGCTGTAATCGTACTGACCCGACGAATAAAACTGCTTTATCAATTTTACCAAACGCAGAACGGTATAAAGAAATTCATGAATAGCTGGTTTTTGGTTATTCTGCCTCACAAAAAACGGAATAAAAAGTGATAAAAAATGGTCACGTGTCCGAAAATGTTACCAATAAAAACGTCAACTCGTCCCGCAAAAAACAAGACCTCACATGACTCTGTGGACCAAAATGTGGAAAAATTATAGGTCTCAAAATGCCACGTATATAAGTGCCACGTATTTAAGTGCCACGTATAAGTGCCACGTATTTAAGTGCCACGTATAAGCAAAGTAATGATGGTAAGCAGTCTTCACAAGTGGAGTAATTGGTCTTCTTTGGTTGGCAAATGTCACATAACCACACACGTAACAAAAATTGTTAACAATATTTGCACATTTACGAGGCATTTTCAAAGTGTAAATTCTCTCCACAAAATTACTGCAACAAGAGAAAGAGACTTCAATTAGTACAAACTATGCAGACACAATTTATAAAATGGCTGACATTGGTTCAACAGGTCTGTAATCAGGTTTACCAATACACATTTGTTGAAAATTCAAAATTTCCCTATTTTCCTGCATAATAATCTTAAATGACCTGTATCTCAGCAACAAGAGCTAATAATGATTTTTAAGTAACATATTCGTTTTTAGGATGCTAAAATTATTACAAACCAGCTATTTTCATTTCAGAAACATTTTCACTGTTGGCCAGTGAAATCTGCCCCCAGTAAATTTACAGGACATGTAGGAGAGATTAGAAACTGAGCAGTAACTTCAGGGAAAGGGTCCCACAGGGATAGGTTTTGTAAGGGTATATTTATTAGGTCTGACAGGGCTTGGGAGGGAGTGAGATTCCCATACATAGGGTTAAAAAGCGTATTGGAGTGTGAGACTGGACTTGTGTACGATGGGAGGAGGGCAGAAGCTGCAGTCTGTTACATGAACCACTGATAAGGAACGCTGTGTCCTTGCAGCTGTGGGGGGGTGGGGGCTAGAGAGCGAGTAAGAATCGCTGCTGATGCAGAATGGGCTTTTGTTACAATAAGAATCCCAGATCTTTAAATACTACCATAAGATGCCCATAGAACTTCTCGGCAGTCCATGATATATTGGTGCCTTGGCTTTAAGGGGCATAGGGCTTACAGTCGGGAGTAGAGACTTAATTTCCTGGGGAAAGACCATATCATCTAACAGGGAGCCCCCCTGTTTCAGATTATTATTTTTAATTATTTATCTTTCTCACACATTACCCTCAATCACTTTCTCAATTCCTTCCTGCACCACAAAACATCCAGTTTTTTGTCATAGTAATAGACAACTTTCCTTTTTCAACATAATTCACTTCCTCTGTTGATCTTCAATTTGTTATATATATCAACCACTCAACTTGAAGCAGGTAAATCTTTTACCAATCTTTCAATCACTTACAAGTTTCCTTCTAAAACTAGACACTAGATTTCATTTTCAAATTTCCAGATTATAATATTTCTTTGTACTTCAAACCAATATTGTTGCTTTAAACAAAACACAGATCTACCAGCGCATACTACACCAAGAAAATACAGAGAGACTCAAGAGCGCAGCCACATACTGCCCCCCTTCCTCTGGCACGCAGCACAGATAAGGAGAAGAAAGGAGAAATCACAAACGAGTCGCGCAGCGGTCCGCTCCCCTCCTCCCATCTGGTACACAGCACTGATAAGAGCTCAGTATCTTCTACACAGAAACGGATTGCAGCAGTTTTCAGACTTAATTTCTACAAAACCTTCATCACACAATTCACATACCAGAACACCCAAGAAAAACCAATGATTGAGAATATTTTTCCTTCATTCCTGACAGATCTATTTCCCCGTCTTTGGGCTAACAATATCAGATTCATCACACAACTTCAAAGACTTCTTTTCCTTCCACAGAAACGGATTCTCCTTTAGAGCTAAATATCCTTACATAGTCGTGCATAATACCGACGGCCTTACGGTTTTATTCCACTGGGTCTCTCTGTCCCCCGCTTGGACAACCCAAAAATGCGGTACTCAGTGAAAGGAGGAGGGCGTCTTAGACTTTCCCTCCGGACACCCCTGGACATATTTAAATCAATATATTCCTGAGTTACGCATCCTACCCAATCTTTGATCACCTCACCGCGCCTGATTCTAACAGTGATCAGGAATTCAGGATATTTTGACTGTAAAGAGAATTACATCACTGGTCAATCCGGGGTGTCCATCCCTTATGAGGTACGGTTCGAGCACTGGGCTCCCAACGGAACTACACCTCTATATGATTCCACCCAAAAATCATCCCACCTTCGGGGACAAACCTCAGATCCTCTTTGCAGCAACAAACACAGGAAAACCACACCAAACGGTCAGTCTGGACAGTATAACTGCCAACTTACCGTGGTTGTTGTGGGGGGATGATCAGTCCCAATTTTCCAGTGCCTGTGTCCGGTCCGAGGATCCTTTGTCTTGTTGTGCTCAGGGGGGCAAAGGCATTCCTGCTTGGGGCCCCACGTTCTCGGGCGCCAACTGTTGAGGGAGGATCTAACTTGATCCTTCACGGTTAACTCAGTGATTTCCAAATTAATCTACAGGGCGTTGCCGGCAACTGAAAATGACCAGACGGAGACATGTGTCTCTGTATGGGGGATCGAGCAGATCTCTGGCCCCCGTTTATTTTGTGTATGAGTTTTCATAGTCATAGAAATTATACTTCAACCAATCAGCATAAGAACACGCTCACAGTTCTTAACCTATAAGAATGCAGAAAAAACTTAACCCATGAGGATACAGGAAAAATGGAAACTACAGATATGGTCATATCTTTTTGGCATAGTATGTGTTTTTCTAACAGATGCCTCAGCCTTGTATAGTGATACACCCCCGAATCTATTATCTGGCTCAAGTCAGAAGACTCAAGGTCTTTATACCAATTATGAACCATAGCCTAGTTGCATACCAGGCTTGTGAACAACAAGATAAAATTACTTCATGGCAGCTGGAACCTTTTACCTAATTAAATAACAAAATTTATCTTTAAGCAACAAAAAAATGGAGTCAAAAACACAAAATGGAGAATCTAACACAAAATGGAGAACCTTTCATAATTTGTTCCTTCACAACCACACAGAGGAGCTCACATCTCTCCATTCACCTCACAGAGGAGCTCACATCTCTCCATTCACCACACAGAGGAGCTCACATCCCTCCATTTACCACACAGAGGAGCTCACATCTCTCCACTCACCACACAGAGGAGCTCACATCTCTCCATTCACCTCACAGAGGAGCTCACATCTCTCCATTCACCACACAGAGGAGCTCACATCTCTCCATTCACCACAGCGGAGCTCACATCTCTCCATTCACCACACAGAGGAGCTCACATCTCTCCATTCACCACACAGGAGCTCACATCTCTCCATTCACCTCACAGAAGAGCTCACATATATCCATTCACCACACAGAAGAGCTCACATCCCTCCATTCACCACAGCGGAGCTCACATCTCTCCATTCACCACATAGCGGAGCTCACATCTCTCCATTCACCACACAGAGGAGCTCACATCTCTCCATTCACCACACAGCGGAGCTCACATCTCTCCATTCACCTCACAGAAGAGCTCACATCTCTCCATTCACCACACTGTCATGAATCCCCAATGGCTAGGGATAGCACAGGACAAGCAAAGTACAAATAATTAACGGACGAGCTCTAGGGTGATGGAACCTGGGCTGACCGCTGCCCTACACCTGACAAACGCAACTAGAGATAGCCAGGGAGCGTGCCTACGTTGGTTCTAGACGCCACGCACCAGCCTAAGAGCTAACTAGTACTGCAGAGAGAATAAGACCTCACTTGCCTCCAGAGGAATGAACTCCAAAAGATATAGTTGCCCCCTCACATGTATTGACGGTGAAATGAGAGGAAGGCACACACATAGAGATGATATATATAGCTTTAGCAAATTGAGGCCCGCTGTAAACTAGAAAGCAGAAAGATACAAAAGGGGACTGAGCGGTCAGCAAAAAACCCTAATCAAAAATACCATCCTGAGATTACAAGAACCCATGTGCCAACTCATGGCACATGGGGAGAACCTCAGTCCACTAGAGCTACCAGCTAGCATAGAGACATAATAAGCCAGCTGGACAAAAAAACAAACAACTGAAAATCAGCACTTAGCTTATCCTGAAAGATCTGGGAGCAGGTAGGCAGGAACCAAACAGAGCACATCTGAATACATTGATAGCCGGCAAGGGAATGACAGAAAGGCCAGGTAAAATAGGAAACACCCAGCCTCTGATGGACAGGTGGAAACCAAAGGCCGCAACCCACCAAAGTCACCCAGTACCAGCAGCAACCACCAGAGGGAGCCCACAAACAGAATCCACAACAGTACCCCCCCTTGAGGAGGGGTCACCGAACCCTCACGAGAACCCCCAGGGCGATCAGGGTGAGCTCTATGGAAGGCGCGGACCAAATCAGTCGCATGAACATCGGAGGCGACCACCCAGGAATTATCCTCCTGACCATAACCCTTCCACTTAACCAAATACTGGAGTTTGCGTCTGGAAACACGAGAATCCAAGATCTTCTCAACAACATACTCCAATTCTCCCTCCACCAGCACCGGAGCAGGAGGCTCAACCGAAGGAACAACGGGTACCTCATACCTCCGCAACAACGACCGATGGAACACATTATGAATAGCAAACGATGCTGGGAGATCCAAACGAAAAGATACAGGGTTAAGAATCTCCGAGATCCTATAAGGACCGATGAACCGAGGCTTGAACTTAGGAGAAGAGACCTTCATAGGGACAAAACGAGAAGACAACCACACCAAATCCCCAACAAGAAGTCGGGGACCCACGCGGCGACGGCGATTAGCAAACTGCTGAGTCTTCTCCTGAGATAACTTCAAATTGTCCACCACCTGATTCCAAATCTGATGTAGCCTGTCCACCACCACGTCCACTCCAGGACAATCCGAAGACTCCACCTGACCAGAGGAAAAACGAGGATGAAACCCCGAATTACAAAAAAAAGGAGAGACCAACGTGGCAGAACTAGCCCGATTATTAAGAGCAAATTCGGCCAGTGGCAAAAAAGCAACCCAGTCATCTTGATCAGCAGAAACAAAACACCTCAAATAAGTTTCCAAGGTCTGATTAGTTCGCTCCGTCTGGCCATTCGTCTGAGGATGGAATGCAGACGAAAAAGACAAATCAATGCCCATCTTGGCACAAAACGTCCGCAAAATCTAGACACAAACTGGGATCCCCTGTCAGAAACGATATTCTCCGGAATCCCATGCAAACGAACCACGTTCTGAAAAAATAAAGGGACCAACTCAGAGGAGGAGGGCAACTTAGGCAAGGGCACCAAATGAACCATCTTAGAAAAGCGGTCACACACAACCCAGATAACGGACATTTTCTGTGAAACCGGGAGATCAGAAATAAAATCCATGGAAATGTGCGTCCAAGGCCTCTTCAGGATGGGCAAGGATAACAACAACCCACTGGCCCGAGAACAGCAAGGCTTAGCTCGAGCACACACTTCACAAGACTGCACAAAGGTACGCACATCCCTAGACAAGGAAGGCCACCAAAAAGACCTGGCCACCAAGTCTCTAGTACCAAATATTCCAGGATGACCAGCCAACACAGAAGAATGGACCTCGGAGATGACTCTACTGGTCCAATTATCCGGGACAAACAGTGTTTCTGGTGGACAACGATCCGGTTTATCCACCTGAAACTCCTGCAATGCACGTCGCAAGTCTGGGGATACGGCGGACAATATTACCCCATCCCTAAGGATACCAGTAGGCCCAGAGTCTCCAGGAGAGTCAGGCACAAAACTCCTGGAAAGAGCATCTGCCTTTACATTCTTTGAACCTGGCAGGTATGAAACCACGAAATTGAAACGAGAAAAAAACAACGACCAACGAGCCTGTCTAGGATTCAAACGCCTGGCAGACTCAAGGTAAATGAGATTCTTGTGATCAGTCAAGACCACCACACGATGTTTAGCACCCTCAAGCCAATGACGCCACTCCTCAAATGCCCACTTCATGGCCAAAAGCTCCCGATTACCCACATCATAATTGCGCTCGGCGGGCGAGAATTTTCTAGAGAAGAATGCACATGGCTTCATCACCGAGCCATTAGAACTTCTCTGCGACAAAACCGCCCCCGCTCCAATCTCGGAAGCATCAACCTCAACCTGAAAAGGAAGTGAAACATCTGGTTGACACAACACAGGAGCAGAAGAAAACCGGCGCTTAAGTTCCTGAAAGGCCTCCACAGCCGCAGGAGACCAATCAGCAACATCAGCACCCTTTTTAGTCAAATCAGTCAAAGGTTTAACAATACTGGAAAAATTAGCAATGAACCGACGATAAAAATTAGCAAACCCCAAGAACTTCTGAAGGCTCTTAACAGATGTAGGTTGTGTCCAGTCACAAATAGCCTGAACCTTGACGGGATCCATCTCAATAGTAGAAGGAGAAAAAATGTGCCCCAAAAAAGAAATCTTCTGGACTCCGAAGAGACACTTTGAGCCCTTCACAAACAGAGAATTGGCCCGCAGAACCTGAAACACCTTCCTGACCTGTAGAACATGAGACTCCCAGTCATCAGAAAACACCAAAATATCATCCAAATACACAATCATAAACTTATCCAGATATTCACGGAAAATATTGTGCATAAAGGACTGAAAGACTGACGGAGCATTGGAGAGTCCAAAAGGCATTACCAAATACTCAAAATGGCCCTCAGGCGTATTAAATGCGGTTTTCCACTCATCACCCTGTTTTATCCGCACCAGATTATACGCACCGCGAAGATCTATCTTAGTGAACCACCTAGCCCCCTTAATGCGAGCAAACAAATCAGTCAATAATGGCAATGGATACTGATATTTGACTGTAATCTTATTCAGAAGGCGATAATCTATACAAGGCCTCAGGGAACCATCTTTTTTAGCCACGAAAAAAAAACCTGCTCCCAGAGGGGACGAAGATGTCCCTTTTCCAAGGACTCCTTAATATAATTCCGCATAGCAGTATGCTCTGGCAGTGACAGATTAAATAAACGACCCTTAGGGAACTTACTGCCAGGAATCAATTCTATAGCACAGTCACACTCTCTATGAGGAGGGAGCGAACTGAGCTTAGGCTCCTCAAAAACATCCCTATAGTCAGACAAAAACGCAGGGATCTCAGAAGGAGTAGATGAAGCAATTGAAATCGGAGGTGCATCACCATGAACCCCCTGACATCCCCAGCTTAACACATTGTTTTCCAGTCCAGGACAGGATTATGAGTTTGTAACCATGGCAGCCCCAGCACTAGTACATCATGTAAATTATACAGTACAAGGAAGCGAATCACCTCCTGATGAACGGGAGTCATGCGCATGGTCACTTGTGTCCAGTACTGCGGTTTATTCATAGCCAATGGTGTAGAGTCAATTCCCTTCAGAGGAATAGGAACTTCCAGAGGCTCCAGACTAAAACCGCAGCGTTTAGCAAATGACCAATCCATAAGACTCAGGGCAGCGCCCGAATCCACATAGGCATCGACGGAAATGGAAGACAGTGAAAAAATCAGAGTCACAGACAAAATGAACTTAGGCTGCAGAGTACCAATGGCAAAAGATTTATCAACCCTTTTTGTGCGTTTAATGCTGATATAACATGAGCTGAATCACCACAATAAAAACACAATCCATTTTTCCGCCTATAATTTTGCCGTTCACTTCTGGACTGAATTCTATCACATTGCATAGTCTCAGGTGCCTGTTCAGAAGACACCGCCAACTGGTGCACGGGTTTGCGCTCCCGTAAACGCCGATCAATCTGAATGGCCATAGCCATAGACTCATTCAGACCTGTAGGCGTAGGGAACCCCACCATAATATCCTTAATGGCCTCAGAAAGACCATTTCTGAAGTTTGCAGCCAGGGCGCACTCATTCCACTGAGTAAGCACCGACCATTTCCGAAATTTTTGACAATATATTTCCGCTTCATCATGCCCCTGAGAGAGGGCTAATAAAGCCTTTTCAGCCTGAATCTCCAGGTTAGGTTCCTCATAGAGCAATCCCAATGCCAGAAAAAACGCATCCACACTGAGCAATGCAGGATCCCCTGGTGCCAATGCAAATGCCCAATTCTGAGGGTCGCCCCGCAGGAAAGATATTACAATCTTGACCTGTTGAGCAGGGTCTCCAGAGGAGCGAGATTTTAAAGAAAGAAACAATTTACAATTGTTCCTGAAATTCAGGAAGGTAGATCTATCTCCAGAAAAGAACTCTGGAATAGGAATTCTAGGTTCAGACATGGGAGTGTGAACAACAAAATCCTGTATGTTTTGAACTTTTGCCGCGAGATTACTCAGGCTGGAAGCCAAACTCTGGACATCCATGTTAAACAGCTAAGATCAGAGCCATTCAAGGGTTAAGAGGAGGTAAGAAGCAGCTAGACAGCAATTAAGGGCTAGGCAGCAAAACTCTGAAGGGAAAAAAAAAAAAAAAATTTCCCTTAAACACTTCTATTTCTCCTGCTTCAGCCCAAAATATTAACACTTTGTGGTCCGGCTATACTGTCATGAATCCCCAATGGCTAGGGATAGCACAGGACAAGCAAAGTACAAATAATTAACGGACGAGCTCTAGGGTGATGGAACCTGGGCTGACCGCTGCCCTACGCCTGACAAACGCAACTAGAGATAGCCAGGGAGCGTGCCTACGTTGGTTCTAGATGCCACGCACCAGCCTAAGAGCTAACTAGTACTGCAGAGAGAATAAGACCTCACTTGCCTCCAGAGGAATGAACCCCAAAATATATAGTTGCCCCCTCACATGTATTGACGGTGAAATGAGAGGAAGGCACACACATAGAGATGATATATATAGCTTTAGCAAATTGAGGCCCGCTGTAAACTAGAAAGCAGAAAGATACAAAAGGGGACTGAGCGGTCAGCAAAAAATCCTAATCAAAAATACCATCCTGAGATTACAAGAACCCATGTGCCAACTCATGGCACATGGGGAGAACCTCAGTCCACTAGAGCTACCAGCTAGCATAGAGACATAATAAGCTAGCTGGACAAAAAAACAAACAACTGAAAATCAGCACTTAGCTTATCCTGAAAGATCTGGGAGCAGGTAGGCAGGAACCAAACAGAGCACATCTGAATACATTGATAGCCGGCAAGGGAATGACAGAAAGGCCAGGTAAAATAGGAAACACCCAGCCTCTGATGGACAGGTGGAAACCAAAGGCCGCAACCCACCAAAGTCACACAGTACCAGCAGCAACCACCAGAGGGAGCCCACAAACAGAATCCACAACACCACACAGAGGAGCTCACATCTCTCCATTCTCCAATCAGCGGAGCTCACATCCCTCCATTCACCTCACAGAGGAGCTCACATCTCTCCATTCACCTCACAGAGGAGCTCACATCTCTCCATTCACCACACAGAGGAGCTCACATCTCTCCATTCAGCACACAGCGGAGCTCACATCTCTCCATTAACCTCACAGAGGAGCTCACATCCCTCCATTCACCTCACAGAGGAGCTTACATCTCTCCATTCACCACACAGAGGAGCTCACATCTCTCCATTCACCTCACAGAGGAGCTCACATCTCTCCATTCACCACACAGAGGAGCTCACATCTCTCCATTCACCTCACAGAGGAGCTCACATCCCTCCATTCACCACACAGAGGAGCTCACATCTCTCCATTCACCACACAGACGAGCTCACATCTCTCCATTCACCACACAGAGGAGCTCACATCTCTCCATTCACCTCACAGAGGAGCTCACATCTCTCCATTCACCTCACAGAGGAGCTCACATCTCTCCATTCACCACACAGAGGAGCTCACATCTCTCCACCTCACAGAGGAGCTCACATCTCTCCATTCACCTCACAGAGGAGCTCACATCTCTCCATTCACCTCACAGAGGAGCTCACATCCCTCCATTCACCTCAGAGGAGCTCACATCTCTCCATTCACCACACAGAGGAGCTCACATCTCTCCATTCACCACACAGAGGAGCTCACATCTCTCCATTCACCTCACAGAGGAGCTCACATCTCTCCATTCACCACACAGAGGAGCTCACATCTCTCCATTCTCCACACAGAGGAGCTCACATCTCTCCATTCACCTCACAGAGGAGCTCACATCTCTCCATTCACCTCACAGCGGAGCTCACATCTCTCCATTCACCTCACAGCGGAGCTCACATCTCTCCATTCACCACACAGAGGAGCTCACATCTCTCCATTCACCACACAGAGGAGCTCACATCTCTCCATTCACCTCACAGCGGAGCTCACATCTCTCCATTCACCACACAGCGGAGCTCACATCTCTCCATTCACCTCACAGAGGAGCTCACATCTCTCCATTCACCTCACATCCCTCCATTCACCTCACAGAGGAGCTCACATCCCTCCATTCACCACACGGAGGAGCTCACATCTCTCCATTCACCTCACGGAGGAGCTCACATCTCTCCATTCACCTCACAGAGGAGCTCACATCTCTCCATTCACCTCACAGAGGAGCTCACATCTCTCCATTCACCTCACAGAGGAGCTCACATCTCTCCATTCACCTCACCGAGGAGCTCACATCTCTCCACCTCACAGAGGAGCTCACATCTCTCCATTCACCTCACAGAGGAGCTCACATCTCTCCATTCACCACACAGAGGAGCTCACATCTCTCCATTCATCTCACAGAGGAGCTCAGATCTCTCCATTCACCTCACACAGAGCTCACATCTCTCCATTCACCTCACAGAGGAGCTCACATCTCTCCATTCACCTCACACAGAGCTCACATCTCTCCATTCACCACACAGCGGAGCTCACATCTCTCCATTCACCACACAGAGGAGCTCACATCTCTCCATTCACCTCACGGAGGAGCTCACATCTCTCCATTCACCACACAGAGGAGCTCACATCCCTCCATTCACCACACAGAGGAGCTCACATCTCTCCATTCACCTCACAGAGGAGCTCACATCTCTCCATTTACCACACAGCGGAGCTCACATCTCTCCATTCACCACACAGAGGAGCTCACATCTCTCCATTCACCTCACAGAGGAGCTCACATCTCTCCATTCACCACACAGAGGAGCTCACATCTCTCCATTCACCACACAGAGGAGCTCACATCCCTCCATTCACCACACAGCGGAGCTCACATCTCTCCATTCACCTCACACAGGAGCTCACATCTCTCCATTCACCTCACAGAGGAGCTCACATCCCTCCATTCACCTCACACAGGAGCTCACATCTCTCCATTCACCTCACAGAGGAGCTCACATCTCTCCATTCACCACACAGAGGAGCTCACATCTCTCCATTCACCTCACAGAGGAGCTCACATCTCTCCATTCACCACACAGCGGAGCTCACATCTCTCCATTCACCACACAGAGGAGCTCACATCTCTCCATTCACCTCACAGAGGAGCTCACATCTCTCCATTCACCACACAGCGGAGCTCACATCTCTCCATTCACCTCACAGAGGAGCTCACATCTCTCCATTCACCACACAGAGGAGCTCACATCCCTCCATTCACCACACAGAGGAGCTCACATCTCTCCATTCACCTCACAGAGGAGCTCACATCTATCCATTCACCACACAGAGGAGCTCACATCTCTCCATTCACCACAGAGGAGCTCACATCTCTCCATTCACCACACAGAGGAGCTCACATCTCTCCATTCACCACACAGCGGAGCTCACATCTCTCCATTCACCACAGAGGAGCTCACATCTCTCCATTCACCACACAGAGGAGCTCACATCTCTCCATTCACCTCACAGAGGAGCTCACATCTCTCCATTCACCACACAGAGGAGCTCACATCCCTCCATTCACCACACAGAGGAGCTCACATCTCTCCATTCACCTCACAGAGGAGCTCACATCTCTCCATTCACCACACAGAGGAGCTCACATCTCTCCATTCACCACAGAGGAGCTCACATCTCTCCATTCACCACACAGAGGAGCTCACATCTCTCCATTCACCTCACAGAGGAGCTCACATCCCTCCATTCACCTCACACAGGAGCTCACATCTCTCCATTCACCTCACAGAGGAGCTCACATCTCTCCATTCACCACACAGAGGAGCTCACATCTCTCCATTCACCACACAGAGGAGCTCACATCCCTCCTTTCACCACACAGAGGAGCTCACATCTCTCCATTCACCTCACACAGGAGCTCACATCTCTCCATTCACCTCACACAGGAGCTCACATCTCTCCATTCACCTCACAGAGGAGCTCACATCTCTCCATTCACCACACAGAGGAGCTCACATCTCTCCATTCACCTCACAGAGGACCTCACATCCCTCCATTCACCACACAGAGGAGCTCACATCCCTCCATTCACCACACAGAGGAGCTCACATCTCTCCATTCACCTCACAGAGGAGCTCACATCTCTCCATTCACCTCACAGAGGAGCTCACATCTCTCCATTTACCACACAGCGGAGCTCACATCTCTTCATTCACCACACAGAGGAGCTGACATCTCTCCATTCACCACAGAGGAGCTCACATCTCTCCATTCACCACACAGCGGAGCTCACATCTCTCCATTCACCACACAGAGGAGCTCACATCTCTCCATTCACCACAGAGGAGCTCACATCTCTCCATTCACCACACAGAGGAGCTCACATCTCTCCATTCACCACACAGCGGAGCTCACATCTCTCCATTCACCTCACACAGGAGCTCACATCTCTCCATTCACCTCACAGAGGAGCTCACATCTCTCCATTCACCACACAGAGGAGCTCACATCCCTCCATTCACCACACAGCGGAGCTCACATCCCTCCATTCACCTCACACAGGAGCTCACATCTCTCCATTCACCACACAGAGGAGCTCACATCTCTCCATTCACCACACAGAGGAGCTCACATCTCTCCATTCACCACACAGAGGAGCTCACATCTCTCCATTCACCACACAGAGGAGCTCACATCCCTCATTCACCACACAGAGGAGCTCACATCTCTCCATTCACCTCACACAGGAGCTCACATCTCTCCATTCACCTCACAGAGGAGCTCAAATCCCTCCATTCACCTCACACAGGAGCTCACATCTCTCCATTCACCTCACAGAGGAGCTCACATCTCTCCATTCACCACACAGAGGAGCTCACATCTCTCCATTCACCTCACAGAGGAGCTCACATCTCTCCATTCACCACACAGAGGAGCTCACATCTCTCCATTCACCACACAGAGGAGCTCACATCCCTCCATTCACCACACAGAGGAGCTCACATCTCTCCATTCACCTCACATCTCTCCATTCACCTCACACAGGAGCTCACATCTCTCCATTCACCTCACAGAGGAGCTCACATCTCTCCATTCACCACACAGAGGAGCTCACATCTCTCCATTCACCTCACAGAGGACCTCACATCCCTCCATTCACCACACAGAGGAGCTCACATCCCTCCATTCACCACACAGAGGAGCTCACATCTCTCCATTCACCTCACAGAGGAGCTCACATCTCTCCATTCACCTCACAGAGGAGCTCACATCTCTCCATTTACCACACAGCGGAGCTCACATCTCTTCATTCACCACACAGAGGAGCTCACATCTCTCCATTCACCTCACAGAGGAGCTCACATCCCTCCATTCACCTCACAGAGGAGCTCACATCTCTCCATTCACCTCACAGAGGAGCTCACATCTCTCCATTCACCTCACAGAGGAGCTCACATCTCTCCATTCACCACACAGAGGAGCTCACATCTCTCCTTTCACCTCACAGAGGAGCTCACATCTCTCCATTCACCTCACAGAGGAGCTCACATCCCTCCATTCACCTCACACAGGAGCTCACATCTCTCCATTCACCTCACAGAGGAGCTCACATCTCTCCATTCACCACACAGAGGAGCTCACATCTCTCCATTCACCTCACAGAGGAGCTCACATCTCTCCATTCACCTCACAGAGGAGCTCACATCTCTCCATTCACCACACACAGGAGCTCACATCTCTCCATTCACCTCACAGAGGAGCTCACATCTCTCCATTCACCACACAGAGGAGCTCACATCTCTCCATTCACCTCACACAGGAGCTCACATCTCTCCATTCACCACACAGAGGAGCTCACATCTCTCCATTCACCTCACACAGGAGCTCACATCCCTCCATTCACCACACAGAGGAGCTCACATCTCTCCATTCACCTCAGAGGAGCTCACATCTCTCCATTCACCACACAGAGGAGCTCACATCTCTCCATTCACCACACAGAGGAGCTCACATCTCTCCATTCACCTCACAGAGGAGCTCACATCTCTCCATTCACCACAGAGGAGCTCACATCTCTCCATTTACCACACGGGGGCGCTCACATCCCTCCATTCACCACACAGAGGAGCTCACATCTCTCCATTCACCTCACAGAGGAGCTCACATCTCTCCATTCACCTCACAGAGGAGCTCACATCTCTCCATTCACCACACAGAGGAGCTCACATCTCTCCATTCACCTCACAGAGGAGCTCACATCTCTCCATTCACCACACAGAGGAGCTCACATCCCTCCATTCACCTCACACAGGAGCTCACATCTCTCCATTCACCTCACAGAGGAGCTCACATCTCTTCATTCACCACACAGAGGAGCTCACATCTCTCCATTCACCTCACAGAGGAGCTCACATCTCTCCATTCACCACACAGAGGAGCTCACATCCCTCCATTCACCTCACACAGGAGCTCACATCTCTCCATTCACCTCACAGAGGAGCTCACATCCCTCCATTCACCACACACAGGAGCTGACATCTCTCCATTCACCACACAGAGGAGCTCACATCCCTCCATTCACCTCACACAGGAGCTCACATCTCTCCATTCACCTCACACAGGAGCTCACATCCCTCCATTCACCTCACAGAGGAGCTCACATCTCTCCATTCACCTCACAGAGGAGCTCACATCTCTCCATTCACCTCACAGAGGAGCTCACATCCCTCCATTCACCTCACACAGGAGCTCACATCTCTCCATTCACCACACAGAGGAGCTCACATCTCTCCATTCACCTCACAGAGGAGCTCACATCTCTCCATTCACCACACAGAGGAGCTCACATCTCTCCATTCACCTCACACAGGAGCTCATATCTCTCCATTCACCTCACAGAGGAGCTCACATCTCTCCATTCACCACACAGAGGAGCTCACATCTCTCCATTCACCACACAGAGGAGCTCACATCTCTCCATTCACCACACGGGGGCGCTCACATCTCTCCATTCACCACACAGAGGAGCTCACATCCCTCCATTCACCTCACACAGGAGCTCACATCTCTCCATTCACCTCACAGAGGAGCTCACATCTCTTCATTCACCACACAGAGGAGCTCACATCTCTCCATTCACCTCACAGAGGAGCTCACATCTCTCCATTCACCACACAGAGGAGCTGACATCTCTCCATTCACCACACAGAGGAGCTCACATCCCTCCATTCACCTCACACAGGAGCTCACATCTCTCCATTCACCTCACACAGGAGCTCACATCCCTCCATTCACCTCACAGAGGAGCTCACATCTCTCCATTCACCTCACAGAGGAGCTCACATCTCTCCATTCACCTCACAGAGGAGCTCACATCTCTCCATTCACCTCACAGAGGAGCTCACATCCCTCCATTCACCTCACACAGGAGCTCACATCTCTCCATTCACCACACAGAGGAGCTCACATCTCTCCATTCACCTCACAGAGGAGCTCACATCCCTCCATTCACCTCACACAGGAGCTCACATCTCTCCATTCACCTCACACAGGAGCTCACATCCCTCCATTCACCTCTCACAGGAGCTCACATCTCTCCATTCACCTCACACAGGAGCTCACATCTCTCCATTCACCTCACAGAGGAGCTCACATCCCTCCATTCACCTCACACAGAGGAGCTCACATCTCTCCATTCACCTCACAGAGGTCACATCTCTCCATTCACCTCACAGAGGAGCTCACATCTCTCCATTCACCACACAGAGGAGCTCACATCACTCCATTCACCACACAGAGGAGCTCACATCTCTCCATTCACCACACAGAGGAGCTCACATCTCTCCATTCACCACACAGAGGAGCTCACATCTCTCCATTCACCTCACAGAGGAGCTCACATCTCTCCATTCACCTCACACAGGAGCTCACATCCCTCCATTCACCTCACACAGGAGCTCACATCTCTCCATTCACCACACAGAGGAGCTCACATCTCTCCATTCACCACACAGAGGAGCTCACATCTCTCCATTCACCACACAGAGGAGCTCACATCTCTCCATTCACCACACAGAGGAGCTCACATCCCTCCATTCACCACACAGAGGAGCTCACATCCCTCCATTCACCACACAGAGGAGCTCACATCCCTCCATTCACCACACAGAGGAGCTCACATCTCTCCATTCACCACACAGAGGAGCTCACATCTCTCCATTCACCTCACAGAGGAGCTCACATCCCTCCATTCACCACACAGAGGAGCTCACATCTCTCCATTCACCACACAGAGGAGCTCACATCCCTCCATTCACCTCACACAGGAGCTCACATCTCTCCATTCACCACACAGAGGAGCTCACATCTCTCCATTCACCTCACAGAGGAGCTCACATCTCTCCATTCACCTCACAGAGGAGCTCACATCCCTCCATTCACCTCACACAGGAGCTCACATCCCTCCATTCACCTCTCACAGGAGCTCACATCTCTCCATTCACCTCACACAGGAGCTCACATCTCTCCATTCACCTCACAGAGGAGCTCACATCCCTCCATTCACCTCACACAGAGGAGCTCACATCTCTCCATTCACCTCACAGAGGTCACATCTCTCCATTCACCTCACAGAGGAGCTCACATCTCTCCATTCACCACACAGAGGAGCTCACATCTCTCCATTCACCACACAGAGGAGCTCACATCTCTCCATTCACCACACAGAGGAGCTCACATCTCTCCATTCACCACACAGAGGAGCTCACATCTCTCCATTCACCTCACAGAGGAGCTCACATCTCTCCATTCACCTCACACAGGAGCTCACATCCCTCCATTCACCTCACACAGGAGCTCACATCTCTCCATTCACCACACAGAGGAGCTCACATCTCTCCATTCACCACACAGAGGAGCTCACATCTCTCCATTCACCACACAGAGGAGCTCACATCTCTCCATTCACCACACAGAGGAGCTCACATCCCTCCATTCACCACACAGAGGAGCTCACATCCCTCCATTCACCACACAGAGGAGCTCACATCCCTCCATTCACCACACAGAGGAGCTCACATCTCTCCATTCACCACACAGAGGAGCTCACATCTCTCCATTCACCTCACAGAGGAGCTCACATCCCTCCATTCACCACACAGAGGAGCTCACATCTCTCCATTCACCACACAGAGGAGCTCACATCCCTCCATTCACCTCACACAGGAGCTCACATCTCTCCATTCACCACACAGAGGAGCTCACATCTCTCCATTCACCTCACAGAGGAGCTCACATCTCTCCATTCACCTCACAGAGGAGCTCACATCCCTCCATTCACCTCACACAGGAGCTCACATCTCTCCATTCACCTCACACAGGAGCTCACATCTCTCCATTCACCACACAGAGGAGCTCACATCCCTCCATTCACCTCACACAGGAGCTCACATCTCTCCATTCACCTCACAGAGGAGCTCACATCTCTCCATTCACCTCACAGAGGAGCTCACATCCCTCCATTCACCACACAGAGGAGCTCACATCCCTCCATTCACCACACAGAGGAGCTCACATCCCTCCATTCACCACACAGAGGAGCTCACATCTCTCCATTCACCACACAGAGGAGCTCACATCTCTCCATTCACCTCACAGAGGAGCTCACATCCCTCCATTCACCACACAGAGGAGCTCACATCTCTCCATTCACCACACAGAGGAGCTCACATCCCTCCATTCACCTCACACAGGAGCTCACATCTCTCCATTCACCACACAGAGGAGCTCACATCTCTCCATTCACCACACAGAGGAGCTCACATCTCTCCATTCACCACACAGAGGAGCTCACATCTCTCCATTCACCACACAGAGGAGCTCACATCTCTCCATTCACCACACAGAGGAGCTCACATCCCTCCATTCACCTCACACAGGAGCTCACATCTCTCCATTCACCTCACAGAGGAGCTCACATCTCTCCACCTCACACAGGAGCTCACATCCCTCCATTCACCTCACACAGGAGCTCACATCTCTCCATTCACCACACAGAGGAGCTCACATCTCTCCATTCACCACACAGAGGAGCTCACATCTCTCCATTCACCACACAGAGGAGCTCACATCTCTCCATTCACCACACAGAGGAGCTCACATCCCTCCATTCACCACACAGAGGAGCTCACATCCCTCCATTCACCACACAGAGGAGCTCACATCCCTCCATTCACCACACAGAGGAGCTCACATCTCTCCATTCACCACACAGAGGAGCTCACATCTCTCCATTCACCTCACAGAGGAGCTCACATCCCTCCATTCACCACACAGAGGAGCTCACATCTCTCCATTCACCACACAGAGGAGCTCACATCCCTCCATTCACCTCACACAGGAGCTCACATCTCTCCATTCACCACACAGAGGAGCTCACATCTCTCCATTCACCTCACAGAGGAGCTCACATCTCTCCATTCACCTCACAGAGGAGCTCACATCCGTCCATTCACCTCACACAGGAGCTCACATCTCTCCATTCACCTCACACAGGAGCTCACATCTCTCCATTCACCACACAGAGGAGCTCACATCTCTCCATTCACCTCACAGAGGAGCTCACATCTCTCCATTCACCTCACAGAGGAGCTCACATCCCTCCATTCACCACACAGAGGAGCTCACATCTCTCCATTCACCACACAGAGGAGCTCACATCCCTCCATTCACCTCACAGAGGAGCTCACATCTCTCCATTCACCTCACAGAGGAGCTCACATCCCTCCATTCACCTCACAGAGGAGCTCACATCTCTCCATTCACCTCACACAGGAGCTCACATCTCTCCATTCACCACACAGAGGAGCTCACATCTCTCCATTCACCACACAGAGGAGCTCACATCTCTCCATTCACCTCACACAGGAGCTCACATCTCTCCATTCACCTCACACAGGAGCTCACATCTCTCCATTCACCACACAGAGGAGCTCACATCTCTCCATTCACCTCACAGAGGAGCTCACATCTCTCCATTCACCTCACAGAGGAGCTCACATCCCTCCATTCACCACACAGAGGAGCTCACATCCCTCCATTCACCACACAGAGGAGCTCACATCCCTCCATTCACCACACAGAGGAGCTCACATCTCTCCATTCACCTCACAGAGGAGCTCACATCCCTCCATTCACCTCACAGAGGAGCTCACATCTCTTCATTCACCTCACAGAGGAGCTCACATCCCTCCATTCACCTCACAGAGGAGCTCACATCTCTCCATTCACCTCACAGAGGAGCTCACATCTCTCCATTCACCTCACAGAGGAGCTCACATCTCTCCATTCACCACACAGAGGAGCTCACATCTCTCCATTCACCTCACAGAGGAGCTCACATCCCTCTATTCACCACACAGAGGAGCTCACATCTCTCCATTCACCACACAGAGGAGCTCACATCCCTCCATTCACCTCACACAGAGGAGCTCACATCTCTCCATTCACCACACAGAGGAGCTCACATCTCTCCATTCACCTCACACAGGAGCTCACATCTCTCCATTCACCACACAGAGGAGCTCACATCTCTCCATTCACCTCACAGAGGAGCTCACATCCCTCCATTCACCACACAGAGGAGCTCACATCTCTCCATTCACCACACAGAGGAGCTCACATCCCTCCATTCACCTCACACAGAGGAGCTCACATCTCTCTATTCACCACACAGAGGAGCTCACATCTCTCCATTCACCTCACAGAGGACCTCACATCCCTCCATTCACCACACAGAGGAGCTCACATCCCTCCATTCACCACACAGAGGAGCTCACATCCCTCCATTCACCTCACAGAGGAGCTCACATCTCTCCATTCACCTCACACAGGAGCTCACATCTCTCCATTCACCTCACACAGAGCTCACATCTCTCCATTCACCACACGGGGGCGCTCTGCACCATGTGAGTAGGCGCGGCCGCTGGTAACTGCTGCACTAATCACCATGGAGACGGCTCCGCCCTGCTGTGTGTGACGTCTCCCAATGTTGATCTGCCAGTGTCTCGGTAGGTGGCGCTCCAGATCAGCGTCTCACGTGACCGATACCAGATGTCACATGACAGGCAGAGGATGATGGCCGCTGCGCTGCTGGTGACCGTCCTCACCCTATGGAGCGGTGTACTGAGCGCTGAGGTGAGGCGGCGGCGGGGTTGTCAGCGAGAGCCGCTCCCCTGAACCCAGTGATCTGCAGCTCTTCTACTGCGCGGTGTTAGCGGTATACCGGGGCTCTATTACCATTTAAAGGGATTGTCCACTACCTGAGCCACTGTGTGTATTGAAGTAGTTCCCTATATAAGGCGGCAGCTCGGCGTCCTCCAGTCCTGTACAGGCATCCGGGGATCGAGAGCGGGAGCCCTGCAGCCAGTCTATCCTGTGGATATTGCGGCTCCTCTCACATGTTGTTTGCTTTTATAATATGTGCGCTGTGTATAGTCCTCCTCCCTCTTCTTCCTCCTCCTCCTCGCGGCTCTTCCTCCTCCTCCTCGCGGCTCTTCCGCCTCCTCCTCGCGGCTCTTCCGCCTCCTCCTCGTGGCTCTTCCTCCTCCTCCTCGCGGCTCTTCCGCCTCCTCCTCCTCGCGGCTCTTCCGCCTCCTCCTCCTCGCGGCTCTTCCGCCTCCTCCTCCTCGCGGCTCTTCCGCCTCCTCCTCCTCGCGGCTCTAACGCCTCCTCCTCCTCGCGGCTCTTCCGCCTCCTCCTCGCGGCTCTTCCTCCTTGCGGCTCTTCCTCCTCCTCCTCCTCCTCGCGGCTCTTCCTCCTCCTCCTCCTCGCGGCTCTTCCTACTCCTCGCGGCTCTTCCTACTCCTCCTCCTCGCGGCTCTTCCTCCTCCTCCTTCTCGCGGCTCTTCCTCCTCCTCCTTCTCGCGGCTCTTCCTCCTCCTCCTCGCGGCTCTTCCACCTCCTCCTCCTCGCGGCTCTTCCGCCTCCTCCTCCTCGCGGCTCTTCCGCCTCCTCGTGGCTCTTCCTCCTCCTCCTCCTCGCGGCTCTTCCTCCTCCTCCTCCTCGCGGCTCTTCCTCCTCCTCCTCTTCCTCGCGGCTCTTCCTCCTCTTCCTCGCGGCTCTTCCTCCTCGTGTAGAGTGCGGCTCTTCCTCCTCCATCTCCATCTTCTCCTCCATGATTCTTCAGGTCATTACACGTTCATAGACACCAAACATGTCTAGGTTGTTTTGTATTTAAGTGGTGAAAAAATTCCTAACTTTGGTAAAAAAAAAAAAATTGCGCCATTTTCCGATACTCGTAGCGTCTCCATTTTTCATGATCTGGGGTCGGGTGAGGTCTTATTTTTTGCGTGCCGAGCTGATGTTTTTAATGATACCACTTTTGTGCAGATACGTTCTTTTGATCGCCCGTTATTGCATTTTTATTCAATGTTGCGGGACCAAAAAAACGTATTTCTGGCGTTTTGACTTTTTTCTTGCTGTGCTGTTTAGCCATCAGGTTAATCCTTTTTTTTATTGAAAGGTCGGTCGATTCTCAATGCGGTGATACCAAATACGTGTAGGTTTGATTTTTTTTTTTTTTTTTTTTTGAATGAGGCGAAAGGGGGGTGATTTGAGAGTGTATGTGTGTATATACATACATACATGATGGTGGCCCGATTCTAACGTATCGGGTATTCTAGAATATGTAGGTAGTATATAGCACAGGCTACGTACTATATTGCACAGTGACATAGTATATAACACAACCGACGTAGTATATAAGAGCTACGTAGTATATAACACAGCCACGTAGTATTTAACATAGCCACGTAGTGTTTTGCAGTTACGTAGTATATTGGTCAGCCACGTAGTATATAGCAGAGCCACGTAGTATATTGTAGAGCCACATAGTATATAACAGTCACGTAGTGTATTGCACAGCTATGTAGTATATTGGTCAGCGACGTAATATATAGCAGAGCCACGTAGTATATAACACAGTCACGTAGTGTATTGCACAGCTATGTAGTATATTGGTCAGCGACGTAGTATATAGCAGAGCCACGTAGTATATAACATAGCCACGTAGTATATTGTAGAGGCACGTAGTATATTGCACAAGCACGTAGTGCCGTATATTGCACAGCCACGTAGTATATAACATAGAGCACGTAGTATATTGGACAGTCACGTTGTATATTGCCCAGCTACATAGTATATAGCACAGAGATAAAGTATGTAACAAGCCCACGCAGTATGTAACACAGCCCACGTAGTATATAGCAATGTGGGCACTATATGCGTGGTTAAAAAAGACTTAAAATAAAAAATAAACATATACTCACTTCCGAAGGCCCCTTGAAGTCCTGGCGCCTGTGTGCGGTGCACGCGGCAGCTTCCGGTCCCAGGGTTGGGATGAACGCACGACCTGTGATGACGTCGCGGTCACATGACCGTGACATCATGACAGGTCCTTCTCGCATAGCATGCTTGGCACCGGAACCTGCCGCTTGCACTGCCGGGGACACCACGCCACGTCAGATGGTGAGAATAACCTTTTTTTATTATTAATATTTTTAACATTAGATGTTTTTACTATTGATGCTGCATACATAGCATCAATAGTAAAAAGTTGGTCACACAGGGTTAATAGCAGCGGTAACGGAGTGCGATACACCGCGGTCCGTTAACGCTGGCATTAACCCTGTGTGAGCGCTCAGTGCTGACTGCAGGGCAGTAAAGCAGCGGCCATTTCGCTGCCAGACTGGCCGTCGCTGATTGGTCGTGGCAATGGTCGTGGGCGTTTTGCCACGACCAATCAGCGACTTCGATTTCCATGATAGACAGAGGCCGTGACCAATGAATATCCGTGACAGAAAAACGGAAGTGACCCTTACACAATTATATAGTATATATAGTATAGCCTGCAGTGATCCTGAACCTACTGAACCGCTGCACAACCAGCTCTACCCTCTCCTAGTGTATCATCACCCATCCCCTGCAGACTGTGAGCCCTCGCGGGCAGGGTCCTCCCTCCTTATGTACCTGTGTGTCTTGTTTTTGCTCATGTTTAATGTATTTGTCTATATTTGCCCCGTATTTCACATGTAAAGCGCCCTGGAATAAATGGCGCTATAAAAATGAATAATAATAATAATATATATATATTTATACATAGAGGCGATGTTCAGATCGCCTCTACGTAGTAGAATTGCTGACATGCTATGAGCGCCGACCACAGGGTGGCGCTCATAGCAATCCGGCACTGACAACCATGTAGGTCTGCAGTAGACCTCGTGTTTTTATGCCGACACACCGGTGACCCGCGATCATGTGCCGCGGTTCACCTGTGTGCGTATTTCCGGCGAGATTGCTGGAAGCGCCATTAAATGCCGCTGTCAGCATTTGACAGCGACATTTAACTAGATATTAGCCCTGGGTGGATCGTAACTATCCCCGGAAAGATGTTGGCTCACCGCCGGAGTCCACATCAAAGGGACGGTATCCGACATCGGCATACTATTACGCCCGATGTCGGTAAGGGGTTAAATACCAACGCCATGTCTACCCGTGTGGCCCGATCGATGTACTGTTGGCTGGGGCAGCTGGAGGAACACCTGTCCACGAGTCCTCCCAGAGACAACATCCTAGCTTCTCTACCTCTCCTCCAGACTGCAGCAGGGTTCTTAGCAGATGCCTCTGCAGAATCCGGAAGAGAGGCAGCAAGATCGTGCTTGTTATCAAACTCTGTGAGACGAGCGCTCTGGCTAAGATCCTGGAGCGGGGCATGACTTCCAAAATGAAGTAGTGTTCTGTCCCCCCTTCAACGGGAAATACAGGTTTGGTCCGGCCCTCGACGAGCTGTTAGAGAAGTAGAAGACCTTACCTGAACCTTGGAATACTAGGAAGAGACCCTTTCACCCCCAGCAAGAGTAACATAGTAACATAGTTAGTAAGGCCGAAAAAAAGACATTTGTCCATCCAGTTCAGCCTATATTCGATCATAATAAATCCCCAGATCTACGTCCTTCTACAGAACCTAATAATTGTAAGATACAATATTGTTACGCTCCAGGAAGACATCCAGGCCTCTCTTGAACCCCTCGACTGAGTTCGCCATCACCACCTCCTCAGGCAAGCAATTCCAGATTCTCACTGCCCTAACAGTAAAGAATCCTCTTCTATGTTGGTGGAAAAACCTTCTCTCCTCCAGACGCAAAGAATGCCCCCTTGTGCCCGTCACCTTCCTTGGTATAAACAGATCCTCAGCGAGATATTTGTATTGTCCCCTTATATACTTATACATGATTATTAGATCGCCCCTCAGTCGTCTTTTTTCTAGACTAAATAATCCTAATTTCGCTAATCTCTCTGGGTATTGTAGTTCTCCCATCCCCTTTATTAATTTTGTTGCCCTCCTTTGTACTCTCTCTAGTTCCATTATATCCTTCCTGAGCACCGGTGCCCAAAACTGGACACAGTACTCCATGTGCGGTCTAACTAGGGATTTGTACAGAGGCAGTATAATGCTCTCATCATGTGTATCCAGACCTCTTTTAATGCACCCCATGATCCTGTTTGCCTTGGCAGCTGCTGCCTGGCACTGGCTGCTCCAGGTAAGTTTATCATTAACTAGGATCCCCAAGTCCTTCTCCCTGTCAGATTTACCCAGTGGTTTCCCATTCAGTGTGTAATGGTGATATTGATTCCTTCTTCCCATGTGTATAACCTTACATTTATCATTGTTAAACCTCATCTGCCACCTTTCAGCCCAAGTTTCCAACTTATCCAGATCCATCTGTAGCAGAATACTATCTTCTCTTGTATTAACTGCTTCACATAGTTTTGTATCATCTGCAAATATCAATATTTTACTGTGTAAACCTTCTACCAGATCATTAATGAATATGTTGAAGAGAACAGGTCCCAATACCGACCCCTGCGGTACCCCACTGGTCACAGCGACCCAGTTAGAGACTATACCATTTATAACCACCCTCTGCTTTCTATCACTAAGCCAGTTACTAACCCATTTACACACATTTTCCCCCAGACCAAGCATTCTCATTTTGTGTACACCTCAGTTCAAGGGGAAGGGCAAATCACGTCGCTGGAGCTTCCCGAAAGGGGGAAAAGGCAGAAATCTTTCTTCCCCACTCCCAGAGACAAAATAAGCCATGATGCCAACATAGTAGGAGGTCGCATCTCAAACTTCCTTCCACATGGCATCTGTTCAGATCAATGGACTCTAACATCAGTCAGGGAGGGAATAAAGATGGTTTGTCTCATATCCTCCAAAAATAATAAAAAAAACGTGACTCTCCTCTCCAGGCTGTTCTGTCCCCACATGAGGCGAATGGAGGTGTCGTTGACTAATAAGGGTTGTGAGAGAGAGAGAATCGTACCTTCAGTATTTCCTCGATATGAGGCAGACAGGACCAATGCTGCTCAGCGTCCGAAGAGATGATGCACGCCAGGGATTGTGCAGTCCAGACTTGTTTATTTGGAAATCTGGACATACAGCGTATAACTGGTAATACAGTAATTTCTCCAGAAATGCTGGTGTAGACAAGGTACAGTAAGATGTAGCACCAAGCATGACTGCAAGTGTGAGCAGCAAGAGGTCGAAAGACTGATGCCTTCCTAAGCCCGGTTCAAGCGTGTCCTCTCACAACAGCATGAAACTGAAAATGAAATGGCTGCCAGAGGAAGAGAAGACTTGACCCCTGAACCGGAAGTGAAAGACATGCCCACAAGAATTAATGCACAACAAGCTGCCATACGGAAAGGGCCATTGGGTGGCAGCAGAGTAAAATATAACAACATACATGGAACAGCACACAGGCAGTCCACCTTGATAGCGGGAGTGAAGGGCCTATTATCTACAAAGGTAGTCTCCATAGTCCTGGAAAGGGAAATAAACGGGACATTACTCAAACCTGTTCTTCATAAAAAAAAAACGGGTCCCATCGGTTTATAATCAATCTGAAACCCCTGAATCCTTAAATAACATACAGAAAATTCAAGATGGAATCTGTCAGGTCAACGGTACCTCTGATTGGGCAGGATTTTGTCATGGTGACAATAGACCTACAGGATGCATATTAGTACATCTCGATCCATCCAACTTATCGGAAATTCTTAAGATTCTCAATTGTCCAGGGAGAGCACATAGGCCATTATCAGTTCAATGCCCTTCCATTCCTCCTATCCTCGGCCCCACGGATCTTCACAAAGATCATATCAGAGGTCAGCACATATGCATAGTTCCGTACCTCCATGATTTCTTGTTGGTGGCTCCTTCCGTACCCATGCTACAGGAACATCTACAAATGACCCAGATCCTATTGTCTCTAGGCTGGATAGTGAACCTCAAAAAGATATGGTTTCTGCAACATTCTTGGGAGTCCTACTAGACTCAGACAGCCAAACATGTCTCTTGCCCAAACAAAAACAGATCTTGTTAAAATCAAAGATAAAGATACTACAAGTGGACAGAACGCAAAAGTGGATCAATATTTTTAACTAAATCAAGCCGATCCATGCTGAGGTGTAGAAGTGTTAGCCCACCCATAGAGATTCAGACTGGCTTATGCCTTCCTTCCATTACCAATCCTACCAAGGTTTCTACAAAAAATAAGATTGGAAAAGCTTAAGATAATCTTGGTAGCACCATTCTGGCCCAAAAGCTGGTTCGGTACCCTTTCCAACTTCAGTATAGAGGGACAGATAGTTACCCTTGGTCAGAAGCCTCCACCAGGGGCCAATCTTCCATCCGGATCCCGAGAGGTTACATCTGATTGCCCGGATTCTGAGTACTCTATCCTGAAGACCAGATGATTGTCGAAAGGGTCATTGGGACACTACAGAAAAGCAGAAAGGCAGTAACAAACTCTATATACCAGAAGATATGGAAGACCTTTATCTCATGGAATGCACCCGAGCAACCTAACCCGCACCAACCGAACTTAGCACTTATTCTAGATTTTCTGCAAGACGGCCTAGAGAAGGGTCTCAGATCTAGCGCCCTCAAAGTCCAGGTGGCGGCTCATATTTTGACTAGACGCTAGCGACTACCGATGGATTTGAAGGTTTATGACAGCAGCACCTCGCATACGTCCAAGAGCTATGAATTTGGTACCATCCTGGGACCTCAATATGGTCCTGAAGGGGGTCGCACTACCACCCTTTGAGCCCTTGTCATCCATAGACGTAGATAGACTCTTCTGGAAAGCAGCCTTCCTGGTAGCAATAACTACAGCCAGGAGAGTGGGTGAATTACAAGCTGTCTCGATCTACGAACACTACATGAAAATATTACAGGACCGACTTATTCTGCAACTGGATCCGTCATTTCTTCTCAAAGTGGTCTCAAGAGTTTCACAAGTCTCAGGAGATAATTCTTCCATCCTTCTATCGAGAGCCGGGAAATAAGGACATGTTCCACACTTTGGACATTCGGAGAACGGTACTACATTATCTTCAAGTGACGGAAAAAAATAGAAAGGAGCAAAACCTGTTTGATTACCTTCGAGGACAGAATAAGGGGAAGAAGACTTCCAGATCCACGATTGCCAACTGGATCAAGAGCAATTTCGGAGGCGTATCATATCCAAAGCCTTCCACAGCCAGAGAAATTTACCGCTCACTCTACCAAAGCAACATCTGTCTCCTGGGCCGAGAAAGCCAGTGCTTCCATCGAGCAGATAAGCAGAGCTGCTATGTGGTCCTCAGCCCATATGTTCTCCAAGCATTACAGGCTAGACCTGATGTCTGTCGAAGCCTTGGCCTTCGGGAGAAAAGTCCTCAGAGCTATAGTCCCAGCCCTAACATTACTCTTGGGTACTGCTCCGGTGTGCTGTCGTTGGGGGTTACTAGACAAAATAAAATTAGACTTACCGGTAATTCGGTTTCTAGTAACCCACCACGACAGCACAATTAAATCACTTCCTTTTGCTTAATTTTTTGTTCTTCTCAGACAGAATAAAATATAATTTGAAGCATTCCTTCTCCTGTGGTAATTTTATAATAAGTGAGGGGGAGGATTTGGGAGGGGTTATTTAACCTCATTGATATTTCCTGTCCCTATTAGGAAAGGGGTAATATCCTCCTGTCTGGTGTGCCGTCGTGGGTTACTAGAAACTAAATTACCGGTAAATATAATTCTATTTTTGTGAGGGGGAAAAAAGAAAGTAAAATTTCATTTTTTCCTTCCACATTGCTTCAGTTCTTGTGAAGCACATGAAGGGTTAATAAACTTCTTGAGGCTATGTGCACACGTAGGAAAAGAGGTGCAGAATTTTCTGCACAAAATCCGCATCTCCTGGCAGAATCCGCAGCTGCGGATTTTATGCAGATTTTGTGCGGTCTTAATGCGGAATTGATGCGGATTTTGTGCGGAATTTCTGCGGTTTTTGCCACTGCGGATTTTTGAAATGGAGGGGTGCAGAAACACTGCAGATCCGCACAAAAGAACTGACATGCACTTCTTTGGAATCCGCAGCAATTCCGCACTGATTTTTCCTCACCATCTGCACAGCTATTTTTTAATCCCATTGATTTACATTGTACTGTACATCACAGTGCTGATCTGCATCGTTTCTGCGCAGAAAAATCTGCTGCGGATCCGCAGCAAATCCTCATCGTGTGCACACAGCCTGAATGTGGTTTTGAGCACCTTGAGGGGTGCAGTTTTTAGAACGGTGTGAGCTTTGGGTATTTACAAAACCTTTTTTTTTTTTTAATTTTGCTGGAAAAATGAGAAATCGCTGGTCAACTTTTAATCCTTATAACTTCCCAACAAAAAATGTTTTTCCAAATTTATGCTGATGTAGACATGTGGGAAATGTTATTTATTAACTATTTTGTGTGACATGTGATTTAAGGGCACAACATTTCTTGCCAAATTTCCATTTTTTTCATAAATAAACACCAGTCATATCGAAGAAATCTTACCAGTATCATGAAGTACAATATGTCACGAAAATTGACAACAGTCTCCTGTAGTCTGGGGGTTGATTGTATACTTGTGTGCCGTGTCTGACCCTCTGTATTTCGGGGGTGACTGTATACACATGTGCCTGTAGTCTGGGTGTGACTATATACACGTGTGCCGTGTGTGATACTCTGTATTCTGGGGGGTGACTGTATACCCGTGTGCCTGTAGTCTGGGGGTGACTGTATACCCATGTGCTATGTCTGACGCTCTGTATTCTGGGGGTGACTGTATACCCGAGTTTCGTGTCTGACGCTCCTGTAGTCTGGGGGTGACTGTATACATGTCTGACGCTCTGTATTCTGGGGGTGACTGTATACGCGTGTTCCGTGTCTGACGCTCCTGTATTCTGGGGGTGACTGTATACCCGAGTTTCGTGTCTGACGCTCCTGTATTCTGGGGGTGACTGTATACATGTCTGACGCTCTGTATTCTGGGGGTGACTGTATACATGTCTGACGCTCTGTATTCTGGGGGTGACTGTATACATGTCTGACGCTCTGTATTCTGGGGGTGACTGTATACCTGTGTGCCGTGTCCGACGCTCCTGTGGTCCTGGGGCGGTGACTGTATACGCGTGTGCCGTGTGTGACGCTCTGTATTCTGGGGGTGACTGTATACATGTCTGACGCTCTGTATTCTGGGGGTGACTGTATACCTGTGTGCCGTGTCCGACGCTCCTGTGGTCCTGGGGCGGTGACTGTATACACGTGTGCCGTGTCTGACGCTCCTGTATTCTGGGGGTGACTGTATACATGTCTGACGCTCTGTATTCTGGGGGTGACTGTATACATGTCTGACGCTCTGTATTCTGGGGGTGACTGTATACCTGTGTGCCGTGTCCGACGCTCCTGTGGTCCTGGGGCGGTGACTGTATACGCGTGTGCCGTGTGTGACGCTCTGTATTCTGGGGGTGACTGTATACATGTCTGACGCTCTGTATTCTGGGGGTGACTGTATACCTGTGTGCCGTGTGTGACGCTCTGTATTCTGGGGGTGACTGTATACATGTCTGACGCTCTGTATTCTGGGGGTGACTGTATACCTGTGTGCCGTGTCTGACGCTCCTGTAGTCTGGGGGTGACTGTATACATGTCTGACGCTCTGTATTCTGGGGGTGACTGTATACCTGTGTGCCGTGTCCGACGCTCCTGTGGGCATGGGGCGGTGACTGTATACACGTGTGCCGTGTGTGACGCTCTGTATTCTGGGGGTGACTGTATACCCATGTGTCGTGTCTAACGCTCCTGTAGTCTGGGGGGTGACTATACCCGTGTGCGCTGTCTGACGCTCCTGTGGTCTGGGGGGGTGACTGTATACACGTCTGCTGCTCTGTAGTCTGGGGGTGACTGTATACCCGTGTGCCGTGTCTGACACTCCTGTGGTTTGTGGGTGGGGTGACTATACGCGCGTGCCGTGTCTGATACTCCTGTGGTCTGGGGGTGATGCGTGTGCCGTGTCTGGTGCTCTGTATACCCATGTGCCGTGTGTGATTCTCTGTATTCTGGGGGTAACTGTATATCCGTGTGCCGTGTCTGATGATCCTGTGGTCTGGGGGTGATGCGCGTGCCGTGTGTGATTCTCTGTATTCTGGGGGGTGACTGTATACCCATGTGCCGTGTCTGACGCTCTGTATTCCGAGGGTGCTGTGTGAAGTTTCCACAGTGATTTTCTGCAGGGTTATTGTGGCTTTTCGGGTGTCCTTTCCTGAAATAGATTTCTGCCACTTGATCTTTCCTCTTGCCCACCTTCACTCTTCTCGTGGGCTCCTGTTATTGGTCTTGGTCCAGACTCCGAGGTTGTGGTATCGGAGGCAGCAGCCTCGTGTGTGAGGCGTCACATCCAGGTGAGCTGCAGCGCTTCGGCAAATACCTGCTGTGTCCCCCGGCATCTTCGGGGAAAAAAATGGCGGACGCATGAGCAGTACGCCCGTTGAGATCTGCCTGCCGGCAGTAATAGATTTCTCTTATAGGGTCTATCACAGTGATCAAAATGAACCAATTACAGTGATCAAAATAACAAAAAAAAAAAAAAAAAAAAAAAGTAAATCAAACCCCCTTTATCACCCCCTTAGTTAGGTAAAAATAATAAAATAAGTGTTTTGTTTTTTTTCATTTTTACGTTGGGGTTAGGGTTGGAGTTTAAATTAAGGAGTTTCCACTGTTTAGGGACATCAGGGGGTCTCCAAACGCGACATGGCGCCACCATTGATTCCAGCCAATTTTGCGTTCAAAGTCAAATGGCGCTCCCTCCATTCTGAGCCCTGCCATGCGTCCAAACAGTAGTTTTCTCCCTCATATGGGGTATTGTCACAATAAATTTTGTGGTACATTTTCTCCTGTTACCGTTGTGAAAATAAAAGTTTGGCTCCAAAGTAAATTTTTTTGTGTGAAAAATGTTCATTTTTTCCTTCCACATTGTTTTAGTTCTCGTGAAGCACATGAAGGGTTAATAGCTCCTTGAGGGGTGCAGTTTTTAGAATGGTGTCACTTTTGGGTATTTTCTGTTATATTGACCCCCCAAACTCATTTCAAATGTGAAGTGGTCCCTAAAAACAAAAATGGTTTTGTAAATTTTGTTGGAAAAATGAGAAGTCCCTGGTCAACTTTTAACCCTTATAACTTCCTAACAAAAAAAAAATGTTGTTTCCAGAACTGTGCTGATGTAAAGTAGACATGTGGGAAATTTATTAACTACAGGGTGGGCCTTGTATACGGATACACCTAAATAAAATGGGAATGATTGGTGATATCCACTTCCTGTTTGTGGCACATTAGTACAGTGGGGCAAAAAAGTATTTAGTCATTCAGCAATAGTGCAAGTTCCACCACTTAAAAAGATGAGAGGCGTCTGTAATTTACATCATAGGTAGACCTCAACTATGGGAGACAAACTGAGAAAAAAAAATCCAGAAAATCACATTGTCTGTTTTTTTATCATTTTATTTGCATATTATGGTGGAAAATAAGTATTTGGTCAGAAACAAACAATCCAGATTTCTGGCTCTCACAGACCTGTAACTTCTTCTTTAAGAGTCTCCTCTTTCCTCCACTCATTACCTGTAGTAATGGCACCTGTTTAAACTTGTTATCAGTATAAAAAGACACCTGTGCACACCCTCAAACAGTCTGACTCCAAACTCCACTATGGTGAAGACCAAAGAGCTGTCAAAGGACACCAGAAACAAAATTGTAGCCCTGCACCAGGCTGGGAAGACTGAATCTGCAATAGCCAACCAGCTTGGAGTGAAGAAATCAACAGTGGGAGCAATAATTAGAAAATGGAAGACATTCAAGACCACTGATAATCTCCCTCGATCTGGGACTCCACGCAAAATCCCACCCCGTGGGGTCAGAATGATCACAAGAACGGTGAGCAAAAATCCCAGAACCACGCGGGGGGACCTAGTGAATGAACTGCAGAGAGCTGGGACCAATGTAACAAGGCCTACCATAAGTAACACACTACGCCACCATGGACTCAGATCCTGCAGTGCCAGACGTGTCCCACTGCTTAAGCCAGTACATGTCCGGGCCCGTCTGAAGTTTGCTAGAGAGCATTTGGATGCTCCAGAGGAGTTTTGGGAGAATGTCCTATGGTCTGATGAAACCAAACTGGAACTGTTTGGTAGAAACACAACTTGTCGTGTTTGGAGGAAAAAGAATGCTGAGTTGCATCCATCAAACACCATACCTACTGTAAAGCATGGTGGTGGAAACATCATGCTTTGGGGCTGTTTCTCTGCAAAGGGGCCAGGACGACTGATCCGGGTACATGAAAGAATGAATGGGGCCATGTATCGTGAGATTTTGAGTGCAAACCTCCTTCCATCAGCAAGGGCATTGAAGATGAAACGTGGCTGGGTCTTTCAACATGACAATGATCCAAAGCACACCGCCAGGGCAACGAAGGAGTGGCTTCGTAAGAAGCATTTCAAGGTCCTGGAGTGGCCTAGCCAGTCTCCAGATCTCAACCCTATAGAAAACCTTTGGAGGGAGTTGAAAGTCCGTGTTGCCAAGCGAAAAGCCAAAAACATCACTGCTCTAGAGGAGACCTGCATGGAGGAATGGGCCAACATACCAACAACAGTGTGTGGCAACCTTGTGAAGACTTACAGAAAACGTTTGACCTCTGTCATTGCCAACAAAGGATAGATTACAAAGTATTGAGATGAAATTTTGTTTCTGACCAAATACTTATTTTCCACCATAAAATGCAAATAAAATGATAAAAAAACAGACAATGTGATTTTCTGGATTTTTTTTTCTCATTTTGTCTCCCATAGTTGAGGTCTACCTATGATGTAAATTACAGACGCCTCTCATCTTTTTAAGTGGTGGAACTTGCACTATTGCTGACTGACTAAATACTTTTTTGCCCCACTGTATATGGGAGGGGAAAAACTTTTCAAGATGAGTGGTGACCATGGCGGCTATTTTGAAGTCGGCCATTTTGGATACAATTTTATTTTTTCCAATGGGAAGAGGGTCATGTGATACAAACTTATTGAGAATTTCACAAGAAAAGCAATGGTGTGCTTGGTTTTATCGTAACTTTATTCTTTCAGGAGTTATTTACAAGTTTATGACTATTTATAAAATGTGTTCAAAGTGCTGCCCATTGTGTTGGATTATCAATGCAACCGCTTCTCCTACTCTTGACACATTGATAGCAACAGCGCAGAAGAAATGCTAGCACAGGCTTCCAGTATCCATTGTTTCAGATGCTGCACATCTCGTATCTTCACAGCATAGACAATTGCCTTCAGATGACCCCAAAGATAAGTCTAAGGGGGTCAGATCGGGAGACCTTGGTGGCCATTCAACTGGCCCACGATTACCAATCCACTTTACAGGAAACTGTTCATGTACGAATGCTCAGACCTGACACCCAAGATGGTGCACCACCACATTATGGGTGTCAGGTCCGAGCAATCCTACATGAACAGTTTCCTGGAAAGTGGATTGATCATCGTGGGCCAGTTGAATGGCCACCAAGGTCTCCCGATCTGACCCCCTTAGACTTTAAAACAAAGCACACCATGGTCCTTCTTGTGAAATTCTCAATAAGTTTGATGTCACATGACCCTCTTCCTATTGGAAAAAATAAAGTTGGATCCAAAATAGCCGCTATGGTCATCACCCATCTTGAAAAGTTTCCCCCTCCCATATACTAATGTGCCACAAACAGGAAGTTGATCTCACCAACCATTCCCATTTTATTTAGGTGTATCCATATAAATGGCCCACCCTGTACTGTGTGACATCTCTCTGATTTAAGGACATAAAAATTAAAAGTTTGAAAATTGCTAAATGTTTTTTCCATAAATAAACCCAAGTTGTGTAGAAGAAATTTTACCACTAACAAAGTACAATATGTCACGAATAAAACCATCTCAGAATCAGTGGGATAAGTTGAAGCTCCAGAGGTATAACCTCATAAAGTGACAGTGGTCAGAATTGTAAAAATTGGCTAAAGGTACCGTCACACTAGGCGATATCGCCAGCAATCCGTGACGTTGCAGCGACCTGGATGGCGATATCGCTGTATTTGACACGCAGCAGCGATCTGGATCCCGCTGTGAAATTGCTGGTCGCTGCTAGAAGGTCTGCACATTATTTGGTCGCTAGGTCGCCGTGTATCGCCGTGTTTGACAGCAAAAGCGACGATACCAGCGATATTTTACACTGGTAACCAGGGTAAACATCGGGTTACTAAGCGCAGGGCCGCGCTTAGTAACCCGATGTTTACCCTGGTTACCAGCGTAAAAGTTAAAAAAACAAACAGTACATACTCACCTGCGCGTCCCCCAGCCTCTGCTTCCTGACACTAAAGCGCCGGCCCTAAACTGAAAGTGAAAGCAACAGCGGTGACGTCACCGCTCTGCTGTTAGGGCCGGAGCTCAGTCAGCGTCAGGATGCAGAGGCTGGGGGACGCGCAGGTGAGCATGTACTGTTTGTTTTTTTAACTTTTACGCTGGTAACCAGGGTAAACATCGGGTTACTAAGCGCGGCCCTGCGCTTAGCAACCCGATGTTTACCCTGGTTACCCGGGGACCTCGGCATCGCTGGTCGCTGGAGAGCGGTCTGTGTGACAGCTCTCCAGCGACCACACAGCGACGCTGCAGCGATCGGCATTGCTGTCGCTATCGCTGCAGCGTCGCTTAGTGTGACGGTACCTTTAGTCATTAACCCCTTGGTGACAGAGCCAATTTGGTTCTTAATGACCGGGCCAATTTTTTGACTTCTGACCACTGTCACTTTATGAAGTTATAGCTCTGGAACACGTCAATGGATCATTAGAACCAATAATAACAAAGGAGCTGCAAACCAAAAGCAGGTGAAGTGTCAGTGTGAAGTCCCCGACATCCTGACCAAGAAGCGAAACGTGCGTTGGGGACTTCACAGTGACAGGTGACTCGCTCATGTAAGTGTTACACATTGTTCTCATTATCCCTAACTTGAGGGAACAATATATTCCATTGAAAGGGCAAAGGATAGCAGGCGTCTATATCCCGGACATGGGAACTGCTGCCACTCTGTATTCTGTCTGTCGTCTTCGTCTGTCGTCCCTGCTTTTGGTTTGCAGCTCCCTTGTTACTATCGGTTCTAAGATTTACTTTTTATTGTAAATAAATGAAACTTAATTGGCAATATATACTTCCTTTGTCTTTTGGTGTTCACCTTGGGAAAGAGGAGAGCCTGAAGTCAGCTGCCTCCAGTAATCGGAGCCACTCTTACACGCTGCACTGGCTCGTCACCATGCAGCATAGACCCCAGCTGGCAGGGCCCGTCGGTCACCATGCAGCATAGACCCCGGCAGGCAGGGCCCCTCGGTCACTGTGCAGTGTGTACCCCAGCTGGCAGGGCCCCCTGGTCACTATGCCGTTGTGGACCCCAGGGCACTACATTTTTGTCTCATAGTGTTCAATGAGAACTGTTACTGTGTGATTGGTGAGGACGTGGTGCAGAAGTGGAGGATTTCCAAGAGTGGACAGTGGGACTGTGGAAAGGTCGAGTGGTGGAGGTGGAGTCTTAAAGGGAACCTGTCACCTGAATTTGGCGGGACCAGTTTTGGGTCATATGGGCGGGGTTTTCGGGTGTTTGATTCACCCTTTCCTTACCCGCTGGCTGCATGCTGGCCGCAATATTGGATTGAAGTTCATTCTCTGTCCTCCGGAGTACACGCCTGTGTAAGGCAATATTGCCTTGCGCTGGCGTGTACTCCGGAGGACAGAGAATGAACTTCAATCCAATATTGCGGCCAGCATGCAGCCAGCGGGTAAGGAAAGGGTGAATCAAACACCCGAAAACCCCGCCCATATGACCCAAAACTGGTCCCGCCAAATTCAGGTGACAGGTTCCCTTTAAGGAGGCCCTATCCTGGATCTCATCATATCTGACAGACCGGACACTCAGTGTCTCCCTCTCCACCTTCTCATTCCGCCCCGTCTGTCAGTGTTCCCCAAGGCTCAGTCCTACGGCCCCTGCTCTTCTTCATCTACACCCTCTGCCTGGGACAGCTCAGAGAATCCCACGGTATGCAGTATCATATCTACGCTGATGACACGCAGATCTACCTATCTGGACCTGACCTCACCTTCTTACCAAAATACCACAATGTCTGCTATCTCGGCCTTCTTTTCTGCTCGCTGTCTAAAACTGAACATGGACAAAACAGAATTCATCATCTTTCCCCCCATCTCACTCTACCCCTCCACCAGACCTATCCATCAATGTCTGCTCACTTTCCCCAGTCCCACACGCCCCCGTGCCTCGGGGTGATCCTCGACTCTGCCCTCTCTTTCAAGCCACCTATCCAAGCCCTTGCCTCGTCCTGCCAATTCCAACTGAAAGACATTTCCCTTATCCGCGCATTCCTTGATCAGGAAACCACAAAAACACTAGTGCATGCCCTTATCTCCCGCCTTGACTACTGCAACCTCCTGCTCTCTGGCCTCCCCTCTAGCACTACTAGAATCCATCCTACACTCTGCTGCCCGACTAATCTACCTGTCTCCCCACTATTGCCCGGCCTCCCCCCTATGACAAGCCCTTCACTGGCTTCCTATCGCCCAGAGACTCCAGTTTAAAACCTTTACAATGACATACAAAGCCATCCACAAACTATCTCCTCCATACATTTCCGACATGGTCTCCCGGTACCTACCTACACGCAACCTCCGATCCTCTCAAGATCTCCTTCTCTACTCCCCTCTCATCTCCTCTTCCCACAACTGCATCCAAAACTTCTCCCGTGCTTCCCCCATACTCTGGAATGCTCTACCCCAACACATCAGACTCTCGCCTACAAGAGAAACCTTCAAGAAGAACCTGAAGACTTACCTCTTCCGACAAGCCTGCAGTGATCCTCAACCTACTGAACTGCCGCACAGCCTGCTCTACCCTCTCCTAGTATATCCTCACCCATCCCCTCGCGGGCAGGGTCCTCCCTCCTTATGTACCTGCGTGCCTTGTTTTTTTTTGCTCATGTTTAGTTGTATTTGTCTAAATTTCACATGTAAAACGCCATGGAATAAATGGTGCTATAAAAATGTATAAGGCCAGGTTCACACTGCGTTTTAGACGTCCGTTAGACGGACTACGTTACACCGCGGCATAACGCAGTCCGTTAACGCCGCCATTGAGTCCAATGTCAGCCGCATCGCTAGCGCACGCCCACAATGGGCGTGCGCTAGCGATATGCAGTCATTGAGCGACGGACCCTGGGACGCGGGCTGCAGCGTTTCCGGGTCCATCACTGCTAGCGCGCTGACATACTGGCACTTGCGTTAACAGCAGCCCGTTAACGCATGTGTTTAACGGGCTGCTATTAACGCAGTGTGAACCTGGCCTAATAAATTCCTAGTGGCAGCCCTGCCCCATCATCCACAAGTACTGGTTCTGAGACCCCACCTCCCGTTAGGGCAGAGTCACCGATTAACCCTTGTCTCTCCATAGCTGAACTGCAGCTCGTGTCCTGGAGAGATGGAGAACGTATCTGAGCTGGGGAGACGATGCGCGGCCGCTACGGGAGCGAGGATAGCTGCCCGCTGCTGTGTGACGGGGACAGACACCATCATAGGGTACGGCTCTATGTCATCACCGTGAGACATTGTATATGGGGGAGCTTGTGATCGTCCAGGACGCTCCTCGCTGGGGACATTGGTGACCTTTTCGTCTTCTCTTGTAGGCTCGATTTCCATAATTGCTCCATTACCCACCTGGACCCCACTCTCCATCTTCCCTTTTCTCTAGTCGCCATGTAAGTAACCCCCTATATTAGCTCACCATAATATGGAGGAGCCCAGCCTTATTCGTGACCTGTGACCTTTCCATCCTCAGAGACCTGTCCCAGAATCCTCTGCAGGATTTGCCGCCAGAGATGTTTCAGGGTTTGACCAGTCTGGAGTACATGTGAGTGATCATGTGACTGTTGGCTCCACCCCATTGTCTTACCAGCTGATTGTTATCTGCTCCCCTTGTGTTAGAGCGCTGCCCCCCAACATCAGCTGTCCAGGGGGTGATGGGGCCTGGAGGAGTGTGAACCACAGTGCCGGCGTGTGCCAGGACCAAAGGGATGGGTGCAACAGCACTGGAGGCGTGGGTGAGTGCGGGCCCATGTTATATGGTGGCGGTGTTATGCTGTGCACTCCTGCGGTCGATAAAGCGTGCGTTGTTGGCTTTCTCCGCAGAGCTGCTGTGTCCGGAGAACTCGCTGTGTGCTCCCGACGGCCCGGGCTCCTCGCAGTGCGTCTGTGCTCCAGGGTTCAGCGGATACAAGTGTCTACGAGAGGTAATGAGGGATCGGGCCGGCGCTGGCTCCCCGGTGTTACTCCATATCACAGCTGTGCTCTTCTTCCTCCTCGCAGGGCTCGTTCCCCATGGTCATGTTCTTTGGGATCCTGTCCTCGGTGACCGTCACTCTGTGCGTCCTACTGTGGTGCACGCAGCGTAAGAAGGTGAAGAGTCAGTAGGTCCAAGACCCGGGTGCTTGGCCATGTACCATCAGTCCGCAGGGAAGGTCTTCTCATTCTCTGGAGCTCAAGAATAGTAGTGTCACCCTGCCAATCAGGAGCCTGCTGCCAGCACAGGGTTAATGTGTAAATAATCTGTACATTTACTGATCTGTATAAAGATAAAGAGTAAAACATTTTGGCTGAACTTCTGAAATGTTTTTATTCCTTTTCGGGAAGAGGATGAGAGCGGAGATTCTTTCATTTCACCATTTTCTCCTGTTTTTGAGGCCACAACGGCTCCAATCCAAGGGTCTAGTTGCGAGGTCGGGATCACGCGGTGGTCGCAGGCTCTATTGCAATTATGGCGAACGTCACAAGAAAAGTCAGATGCTATAGGGTTTTTACAGGATGAAAAGGGTGAAGTGAAATGATGAGAAGCCGAACGTAGAGAACACAGATGCAATATAGGAATTCCTAAGAAAGCAATTGTCCCATCAACTGATCTTCAAGGGGCCATCAAAAGAATAAAAGAATCCACACTATCCATAAATAGAGACGGCGAGGGAACATCTCACATCTCCTGGTCCTGATAAATTACATCCTAGGGCACTCTAAGGGTACGTTCACACAGGGCGTTTTTGCTGCTTTTTTATGCTAATTTTCAGCTGCTTTTTACAGTACCAGCAAGCCTATGAGATTTCACAAATCTCATACACACACATTGGGTTTTTGTGTGATCAGTATTTTGTGCTTTGCTGCGTTTTTTCAGTGTTTTTCACCCACTGACTTGAATGGGTGTTGCAAAAACGCAGGTATCATTATTTGCTGCTGAAAATTCAAGTACATTAGCATGGACAAAGAAAAAAAACACGCACCTAAACGTGCTTTTTTGACGCAGCTTCTTTCCTGCCAAGACGATCAGGTTTTTCTGCAGAAAAGCAGCAAAAACGCCCTGTGTGAACTTACCCTAAGAGATAGCAGAGGAAATTGAAGAACCACTAGTCAGAATCTTTGAAAAACCCTGGAGAACAGGAGAAGTCTCAGAAGATTGAAGAAGGGCAAATGTCGCCCCCATCTACAAAAAAGGAAAAGACGGAGCAGGAAATTACAGGCCAGTGAGCCTTACATCTATACCAGGAAAGATCTGTGAACAAATTATTAAACAGCAAATATACAGTAATTAACCAGAGCCTGCATGGGTTTGTAGCAAACAAGTCATGCCAGACTAATTTAATTTCCTTCTCTGCTGGAATCACTGACTGGGTGGATCAGGGAAATGTGGTAGGTATAGTATATCTCGACATCAGCAAACCATTTTAAGTATCTCATACTAGCCTTATAGAAAAAAAAATGACCAAGTATGGGATTGACAAGGCTACCATCAGGTGGATTCTGGTCAGTCCTGGCCCCAGTGTTAAACATTTTTATAAATGATCTAGATAAGAGAACTGAAGGTAAACTGATCAAATTTGCAGACGATGCAAAGCTAGGAGGGATAGCTAACACTAGAGAAGACAAAGGATTCAGAAGGATCTAGATAAGCTTGAACAATGGGCAATGACTAATAGAATGATATTTAACAGGGAGAAATGAAAGATTCTACATCTGGGCAAGAAAAAGAAAATTACATCTATAGAAGGGGCAGAATAGATCTAAGCAACAGCACGGGTGATAAAGACTTGGGTATAGTAATACCGTATATACTCGAGTATAAGCCGAGATTTTCAGCCCAAATTTTTGGGCTAAAAGTGCCCCCTCGGCTTATACTCGAGTCACGGTCTGTGGCAGGGTCGGCGGGTGAGGGGGAGAGGGCGCTGAGGCATACTTACCTAGTCCCGGCGATCCTGTCACTCCCCCTGCCCGTCCCACGGTCTCCGGGTGCAGCAGCCTCTTTCCCTGAGCGGTCACGTGGGACCGCTAGTTAGAGAAATGAATAGGCTGCTCCACCTCCCATAGGGGCGGAGCCGCCTATTCATTTCTCTAATGAAGCGGTGCCGGTGACCGCTGACAGAGGAAGAGGCTGCGGCACCGAACACAGGCAGGGGGAAGGAGCGGGACGCCGGGAGCAGGTAAGTATGTCATATTCACCTGTCCTGGTTCCACACGCCGGGCGCTGTCTCCATCTTCCCGGCGTCTCTCTCTCCTCACTGACTGCAGGCAGAGGGCGCGATGACGCATATAGTGTGCGCACCGCCCTCTGCCTGATCAGTCAGTGCAGGGAGACGCCGGGAAGATGGCGCCGAGAAGCTGCAAGCAAGACAGGTGAGTATGTGTTTTATTATTTTTATTGCAGCAGCAGCAGCACAGCTATGGGGCAATAATGGACGGTGCAGAGCACTATATGGCAGAGCTATGGGGCAATGGTGCAGAGCACTGTATGGCACAGCTATGGGGCAACGGTGCAGAGCACTATATGGCACAGCTATGGGGCAACGGTGCAGAGCACTATATGGCACAGCTATGGGGCAGTAATGGTGCAGAGCACTATATGGCACAGCTATGGGGCAGTAATGGTGCAGAGCACTGTATGGCACAGCTATGGGGCAATAATGATGCAGAGCACTATATGGCACAGCTATGGGGCAATAATGGTGCAGAGCACTATATGGCACAGCTATGGGGCAGTAATGGTGCAGAGCACTGTATGGCACAGCTATGGGGCAATGGTGCAGAGCACTGTATGGCACAGCTATGGGGCAGTAATGGTGCAGAGCACTGTATGGCACAGCTATGGGGCAGTAATGGTGCAGAGCACTATATGGCACAGCTATGGGGCAGTAATGGTGCAGCGCACTGTATGGCACAGCTATGGGGCAGTAATGGTGCAGAGCACTATATGGCACAGCTATGGGGCAGTAATGGTGCAGAGCACTATATGGCACAGCTATGGGGCAGTAATGGTGCAGAGCACTGTATGGCACAGCTATGGGGCAGTAATGGTGCAGAGCACTATATGGCACAGCTATGGGGCAGTAATGGTGCAGAGCACTATATGGCACAGCTATGGGGCAGTAATGGTGCAGAGCACTATATGGCACAGCTATGGGGCAGTAATGGTGCAGAGCACTGTATGGCACAGCTATGGGGCAATAATGGTGCAGAGCACTATATGGCACAGCTATGGGGCAGTAATGGTGCAGAGCACTGTATGGCACAGCTATGGGGCAATAATGGTGCAGAGCACTATATGGCACAGCTATGGGGCAGTAATGGTGCAGAGCACTATATGGCACAGCTATGGGGCAGTAATGGTGCAGAGCACTGTATGGCACAGCTATGGGACAGTAATGGTGCAGAGCACTATATGGCACAGCTATGGGGCAGTAATGGTGCAGAGCACTGTATGGCACAGCTATGGGGCAGTAATGGTGCAGAGCACTATATGGCACAGCTATGGGGCAGTAATGGTGCAGAGCACTATATGGCACAGCTATGGGGCAGTAATGGTGCAGAGCACTGTATGGCACAGCTATGGGGCAGTAATGGTGCAGAGCACTATATGGCACAGCTATGGGGCAGTAATGGTGCAGAGCACTGTATGGCACAGCTATGGGGCAATAATGGTGCAGAGCACTATATGGCACAGCTATGGGGCAGTAATGGTGCAGAGCACTGTATGGCACAGCTATGGGGCAGTAATGGTGCAGAGCACTATATGGCACAGCTATGGGGCAGTAATGGTGCAGAGCACTATATGGCACAGCTATGGGGCAGTAATGGTGCAGAGCACTGTATGGCACAGCTATGGGGCAATAATGGTGCAGAGCACTATATGGCACAGCTATGGGGCAGTAATGGTGCAGAGCACTGTATGGCACAGCTATGGGGCAGTAATGGTGCAGAGCACTATATGGCACAGCTATGGGGCACTAATGGTGCAGAGCACTGTATGGCACAGCTATGGGGCAATAATGGTGCAGAGCACTATATGGCACAGCTATGGGGCAGTAATGGTGCAGAGCACTGTATGGCACAGCTATGGGGCACTAATGGTGCAGAGCACTATATGGCACAGCTATGGGGCAATAATGGTGCAGAGCACTATATGGCACAGCTATGGGGCAGTAATGGTGCAGAGCACTGTATGGCACAGCTATGGGGCAATAATGGTGCAGAGCACTATATGGCACAGCTATGGGGCCATAATGAACAGTATGGAGCATCTATTTTTATTTTTGAAATTCACCGGTAGCTGTTGCATTTTCCACCCTAGGCTTATACTCGAGTCAATAAGTTTTCCCAGTTTTTTGTGGCAAAATTAGGGGGGTCGGCTTATACCCGAAAAAGAGAAGCATACTCTAGATCACGTGCAGTAATTCTCCCCCTCTACTCCTCTTTGGTCAGGCCTCATCTGGAATACCGTGTCCAGTTCTGGGCACCACATTTTAAAAAGACATTGAAAAACTGGAGCAAGTTTAGAGAAGAGCGACCAGGATGGTGAGCGGACTGCAAAGTATAATCAACAGTTTGCCAAAAAGGCAACAAATCCCTTAATTTTTAGTTCTTTTGTTAACTTTTATTATTAACTACAGAAGGAAACCATTAAAACTTGCACAAGTCGGTTTCACTGGGTGGACGCTAGCGTATTTATAACTGAATAAGTTCCCTTCTATATGGCGCTAATAGTCCGACCTATGCATTTATCATTTCATTCCGGCACGTGGACCAAGGTGCGGCCTATGTACCACATCTATCGCCCCAGTATAGCTTCACCGATATGTGCTATTAAAAATTGCCCTGAGCCTCCCCGACAGGTTTCACCAGCACCACTGGCGTTATCAGGGGATTGAGGCTATAATTTTCCTTTAGTAGTTAATAATAATAAAAGTTAATTTTTAGGTCTTTAGTTAAGGGATTTGTTGTCTTTTTGGCAAACTGTTAATTATATTTGTTATCCTAGGCTGACCAATGGACTGCACAGTATGTCCTACAAGGAACGGTTAAAGGATCTGGGAATGCTTAGCTTCCAAAAAAGAAGAAGAGGAGGAGACTTAATAGCCGTCTACAAATATCTGAAGGGCTGTCACATTGTAGAAAGATCATCATTATTGATATTTACACATGGAAACACGAGAAGCAATGGAACAAAACTGAAAGAGAGAAGATGCAGATTACATATTAGAAAAAACTGACAGGGTGATCAATGAGGAGCAGGCGGCCACGAGAGGTGGTGAGTTCTCCTTCAATGGAAGCCTTCACACAGAGGCTGGACAGACACCTATCGGAGATGGTTTAGTGACTCCTGCATTGAACAAGGACCCCGGAGGTCCCTTCCAACTCTAACATTCTATCAATTGCACCTTTTTTTTTTTTTTTACTTCTGCGCTTTTATTTCCAATGTGGCCGCGGTTTTTGTTTTAGATGTTTTGCAGGTTCTGCTGCTACTGAAGTCTTAATTTTATTGTGATTCTTCTCCATCGTAGCTGAAGTCTCAACCCTTAAAAAATGACTAACCTTTGTGCGTCGACCTCCGACAGGAGCGACGTCTCACGGAGCAGCATTCAGTGTAAGCATCTCACACCTACGCCAGGAGAAAAAGTGAGCAGAGCTGCCGGCACTGGCGCCACGTACACTAAAAGCTCGTGTGCAGCAGCTCCAGGATCTAGTACTTTCATCCCACTTTAATAACAGCCGCGGGTGGAATCACGATCCACCCGTGACTATTAACCGGTTAAATGCCTCTGTCAAACTGGCAGCGGCATTTAATGCATGCTTCCAGCCATCAGGCCAGAATTTCGCCCATCGGTGACCCCCGTCACGTGATCGCGGGTCACTGATGGGTTGGCATGACAACCAGAGGTCTCCTGAAGACCTATATGGTTGTCACTGCCGGCTTGCTGTGAGCACCACCCGGTGGTCAGCGCTCATAGCAAGAGAGGTATTCTGCTACATACAGGTGATCTGATAATCACCTGTATGTAGCAGAGTCAGGAGAAGAGCTGCAGTGTCGGTGACCAGACGCACCCGGGGCAGGACTCTTCGGGAAGGGGGTGAACGGCTCTGATGGGCGGCAGCAATATCGCCTCTGAATGATGAAACGTGACGATAAATAACAAAACCCGATCTATTATTGATTATAACATTACAGCCAAAATAAAACATCACCCAGAAGAGTGGGAACGGGGCACAGGACAGGACCCATCCCCAACGGTGGCAGGTCACAGGACAGGACCCATCCCCCCACGGTGGCAGATCACAGGACAGGACCCATCCCCCCACGGTGGCAGATCACAGGACAGGACCCATCCCCCCACGGCAGGTCACAGGACAGGACTCATCCCCTCCCACAGTGGCAGGTCACAGGACAGGACTCATCCACTCCCAGAGGTGGGACTCTGCCGGTCACATGCCCGCGCTCCTCCTCGTCCATCACTTGTTCACCTTCTCCCGGTACTTGCTGTGCGTTTGCTGCAGGAAGCTCTGGAAGGCCGGCTCCTCCAGTCTAGACTCTGCCACTGCCAATGGGAAAGGTGGAGACATAAGAGCAGCTGCCTCAGCAGCCAATCACAGCAAAGCTTTGACTTTTCAACTGCAGCATATGAATTGAAAGTTGCGCTGTGATTGGGTGTTATCTACAATGAGTTTGACCTCTCCAATGCGCGACAGTGCAGCGCCTATGGCCGACACATTCATTTCATCAGTCACATCCCAACAGCCATCTACTAAAGACCACCCCGACTCCTGGAATTCAGCAACCTCCTCCTCCACCTAATGACCTCCGCCCAAACATCCTCCTCCCTCTAATGACCTCCGCCCAAATATCCGCAGAGAGGAGTCCGGAACAAGCAGAGGTCTCTCACCAACCTCCTCATCGTGCCCAGAGCAGAAGCAGATGTGGCCTCTCACCTGAGTGATCAATGTCATCTGTGTCACTGTCCTCCGCTTCTTCATCATCCTCCATATTCCCCCGAGTGAGGATCAGATCTGACGGCCCTGCAGCTCCTTCATCCAGACCTGAGAGAGAAAAGCCATGACCCTGAGGATTAACTACGGCGGCCGAGGCATCAGTCACATGACCTCACAATGTCCCTTCGAAACTCAGTCACACCGGTCACCTGCCCCCTCCATATTTCCTACCTCCTGACGGAAGTCCTGGGTCCAGAGGCACAGATCCCATGTCCCGGCGCAGTCGATCCAACTGCTCCTGCTGCTCCATCTGCTTCTCCTCCTCCTGTAGGCCAGGACAACACGGGGATCGGATACCAGCTCATGGCTCAGACGCCATCTCTCCCCTTCACCCCCTATCCTCTGCATGGACCAGGCACCATTTCTCTCCCCTCCTCCACACACACGTACATGGACCAGGCACACACACACCATTTCTCTCCTCACACACGTACCTACGTGGATCAGGCACCATTTCTCTCCCCCCCCCTCCACACACGTACATGGACCAGGCACCATTTCTCCACACACATACCTACGTGGATCAGGCACCATTTCTCTCCCCCCCCCCCCCCCCTCCACACACGTACATGGACCAGGCACCATTTCTCTCCTCACACACATACCTACGTGGATCAGGCACCATTTCTCTCCTCACACACATACCTATGTGGATCAGGCACCATTTCTCTCCTCACACACATACCTACGTGGATCAGGCACCATTTCTCTCCTCGCACACATACCTACGTGGATCAGGCACCATTTCTCTCCTCACACACATACCTACGTGGATCAGGCACCATTTCTCTCCTCACACACATACCTACGTGGATCAGGCACCATTTCTCTCCTCACACACATACCTACGTGGATCAGGCACCATTTCTCTCCTCACACACATACCTACGTGGATCAGGCACCATTTCTCTCCTCACACACATACCTACGTGGATCAGGCACCATTTCTCTCCTCACACACATACCTACGTGGATCAGGCACCATTTCTCTCCTCACACACATACCTACGTGGATCAGGCACCATTTCTCTCCTCACACACATGTCTACGTGGATCAGGCACCATTTCTCTCCTCACACACATACCTACGTGGACCAGGCATCACTTCTCTCTTCACACATACCTACGTGGATCAGGCACTATTTCTCTCCACACACACATACCTACTGTACGTGGATCAGGCACCATTTCTCTCCTCACACACATACCTATGTGGATCAGGCACCATTTCTCTCCTCACACATATACCTACGTGGATCAGGCACCATTTCTCTCATCACACACATACATGGATCATGCACCATTTCCCTCATCACACACAGACACACGTACGTACATGGATCAGGCACCATTTCTCTCCTCACACACACGTACGTGGATCAGGCACCATTTCTCTCCTCACACACACGTACGTGGATCAGGCACCATTTCTCTCCTCACACATACATGGATCAGGCACCATTTCTCTCCTCACACACGTACATGGATCAGGCACCATTTCCTCACACACACACACGTACGTACGTACGTACGTAGATCAGGCACCATTTCTCTCATCACACACATACCTATGTGGATCAGGCACCATTTCTCTCCTCACACACACGTACGTGGATCAGGCACCATTTCTCTCCTCACACACACACGTACGTACGTACGTACATGGATCAGGCACCATTTCTCTCCTCACACACGTACATGGATCAGGCACCATTTCTCTCCTCACACACGTACGTAGATCAGGCACCATTTCTCTCATCACACACATACCTATGTGGATCAGGCACCATTTCTCTCCCCACACACGTACATGGATCAGGCACCATTTCTCTCCTCACACACACGTACGTGGATCAGGCACCATTTCTCTCCTCACACACACACACGTACGTACGTACATGGATCAGGCACCATTTCTCTCCTCACACACGTACATGGATCAGGCACCATTTCTCTCCTCACACACACACGTACGTACGTACGTACATGGATCAGGCACCATTTGTCTCCGCACGCACGTACGTGGATCAGGCACCATTTCTCTACCCCCACCCCCTACATGGATCTGGCACCATACATTGCCCCCACCCCCATTTCTCCCCCCTTTCCTACATGGATCAGGCACCATTCCCCCCCCGGATCACACAGCTCCTAGGCTCCCATGACTCACCGCAGCCTGGCGGAGGCGCTCATACTCAGGCCGGAACTCTCTATGGAGGAGAAGAGTGCGTTATGAGTAAGGCACGGGGCATAGATGCCTCCCTCACCGCAGGTACCTCCTCACCTCTCATACTCCTCTGCTGCCTCGGAGACCTTCACAAAGAAGTCGTCCATCCCAGCGCCGGTCACAGCGGAGACCCCTACCACCTGTAGACAAAGGAGTGGTGTGAGGGGGTTCTGACAGGCGATACATGCGGTGCGAGGCCGCAGATAGGGCACACGTTACCCGCAGGGCGTTGTAGAACTCGTCCAGGACCAGGCTCATGGAGCGGGTCAGATTACTGACGTACGACGTCTCCTGGTTCAGAGCGTCCTGGAAACTCTCAAAATCCTGCATCCACTCCACTGCAAAGCTGTGATCGATGATGTCCGTCTGCAGGATGAGAGAGGATTACTGCCCGAGCCCTACAATCACCACCGTCTGACTGCCATTGTGGTTGGGGCCACGGACTGGACGCACCTTGTTCATGACGACGATGAATGGCAGCTTGGTCTTGTACATGATGCTGTAAGAGAAGATGTGTCACACTGGCGGCACAAGACCGTCATACACCCCTCCCCCAAGGCGGGCACCCACCTGCAGGCGTACAGCATGTTGGACATGAAGGTAACAGGGCTGGTACTGCGGGACGTGTCCATGACGTAGACCACCACCGATGGGAAGGAAGACGCCTGCAGCGAGAAGAAGATGGAGGAGACTCAACCTTCCTGCACTGATTGATGTAGCGGCCCCGCACCTTCCACTACTCACCAGCGCCTCGGTGATGATGGACCCCGAGGCCGACCATGTGAACACCTCAATCTGTCCCGGTGTGTCTATCAGGACGTACCTGTGGAGGTCGAGAGGAACAGTCAGGGCCTGGCTCACACCCACTTACCAGCGAAGAGCCGCTGATACTTACTGACAGTTCTCCTGCCTCTTCTCTATGAACTTCACCACCTGCAGAGGAAGGAGGAAGGTGAGCAAGGCGCGGGGGCGGCCACTGGTCACATGACTGCGCCAACACTCACCTGATCAAACCGCGTGGCAAACAGATTAAGGGACGTGACGATGCCGCCATTGGGTCCAAGTCCATATCTGATGGTGGGGCTCAGGATCAGCCGACAACAACCCTGTACAACGAGCAGAGATCAAAGTGCCCACCAACCGAGCCGAGCCCACAGTGATACCGCTACACCCCACACCAGCCGAGCCCACAGCGATACCGCTACACCCCACACCAGCCGAGCCCACAGCGATAACGGTACACCCCACACCAGCCGAGCCCACAGCGATACCGCTACACCCCACACCAGCCGAGCCCACAGCGATACCGCTACACCCCACACCAGCCGAGCCCACAGCGATACCGCTACACCCCACACCAGCCGAGCCCACAGTGATACCGGTACACCCCACACCAGCCGAGCCCACAGTGATACCGGTACACCCCACACCAACCGAGCCCACAGCGATACCGGTACACCCCACACCAACCGAGCCCACAGCGATACCGGTACACCCCACACCAACCGAGCCCACAGCGATACCGGTACACCCCACACCAGCCGAGCCCACAGCGATACCGGTACACCCCACACCAGCCGAGCCCACAGTGATACCGCTACACCCCACACCAGCCGAGCCCACAGTGATACCGGTACACCCCACACCAACCGAGCCCACAGCGATACCGGTACACCCCACACCAACCGAGCCCACAGTGATACCGCTACACCCCACACCAGCCGAGCCCACAGCGATACCGCTACACCCCACACCAGCCGAGCCCACAGCGATACCGCTACACCCCACACCAGCCGAGCCCACAGTGATAACGGTACACCCCACACCAGCCGAGCCCACAGTGATACCGCTACACCCCACACCAGCCGAGCCCACCCCACACCAGCCGAGCCCACAGCGATACCGCTACACCCCACACCAGCCGAGCCCACAGCGATACCGGTACACCCCACACCAACCGAGCCGAGCCCACAGTGATACCGCTACACACCACACCAGCCGAGCCCACAGCGATACCGGTACCCCCCCCCCCCTCCCCACAGCCTTACCGTTATACCCGCCACCAACAAAGCCCACAGCGATACCGGTACTCTCCCCCCTCCCCACAGCCATACCGTCATAACCCCCACCAACAAAGCCCACAGAGATACCAGTACACCCCACACAAACCGAGCCGAGCCCACAGCGATACCGGTATACCCCCTACCAACCGAGCCCACAGAGATACTGATGCACCCCACACCAGCCGAGCCCACAGCGATACAGGTACACCCCACATCAACTGAGCCGAGCCCACAGCGATACAGGTACACCCCCCCGCCAACCGAGCCGAGCCCACAGACTCCCACAGTGATACCTGTGCAACCCCTATCGACCAAGTCGAAGCCGAGCCCACATAGATACGGGTACACTCCCCATCAACAGACCCGAGCCCACAGCGATACCCGTACAACGCCTATCAACCGAGTCGAAGCTGAGACCACAGCGATACCAGCACCAATATGAGAAGGATACTGCTTCATCACCTCCTTGTACTTAACTGTGTCCCGGATATCTGTGGAGGGGAATACACCACCCATTATAGGGGGAGGAGGAGGGGAATACACCACACATCATAGGGGGAGGAGGAGGGGAATACACCACCCATTATAGGGGGGAGGAGGAGGGGAATACACCACCCATTATAGGGGGGAGGGGGAGGGGAATACACCACCCATTATAGGGGGAGGAGGAGGGGAATACACCACCCATTATAGAGGGAGGAGGGGGAGGGCAATACACCACCCATTATAGGGGGAGGAGGAGGAGGGGAATACACCACCCATTATAGGGGGAGGAGGAGGGGGGGAATACACCACCCATTATAGGGGGAGGAGAGGAATACACCACCCATTATGGGGGAGGAGGAGAGGAATACACCACACATTATAGGGGGGAGGAGGAGAGGAATACACCACACATTATAGGGGGAGGAGGAGAGGAATACACCACACATTATAGGGGGAGGAGGAGAGGAATACACCACACATTATAGGGGGAGGAGGAGAGGAATACACCACCCATTATAGGGGGAGGAGGAGGGGAATACACCACCCATTATAGGGGGAGGAGGAGGGGAATACACCACACATTATAGGGGGAGGAGGAGGGGAATACACCAACCATTATAGGGGGAGGAGGAGAGGAATACACCACCCATTATAGGGGGAGGAGGAGAGGAATACACCACCCATTATAGGGGGAGGAGGAGAGGAATACACCACCCATTATAGGGGGAGGAGGAGAGGAATACACCACCCATTATAGGGGAAGGAGGAGAGGAATACACCACCCATTATAGGGGGAGGAGGAGAGGAATACACCACCCATTATGGGGGAGGAGGAGAGGAATACACCACACATTATAGGGGGGAGGAGGAGAGGAATACACCACACATTATAGGGGGAGGAGGAGAGGAATACACCACCCATTATAGGGGGAGGAGGAGGGGAATACACCACACATTATAGGGGGAGGAGGAGGGGAATACACCAACCATTATAGGGGGAGGAGGAGAGGAATACACCACCCATTATAGGGGGAGGAGGAGGGGAATACACTACACATTATAGGGGGAGGAGGAGAGGAATACACCACCCATTATAGGGGAAGGAGGAGAGGAATACACCACCCATTATAGGGGGAGGAGGAGGGGAATACACCACACATTATAGGGGGAGGAGGAGGGGAATACACCACACATTATAGGGGGAGGAGGAGGGGAATACACCACACATTATAGGGGGAGGAGGAGGGGAATACACCACACATTATAGGGGGAGGAGGAGAGGAATACACCACATATTATAGGGGGGAGGAGGAGGGGAATACACCACATATTATAGGGGGGAGGGGGAGAGGAATACACCACATATTATAGGGGGGAGGGGGAGGGGAATACACCACACATTATAGGGGGAGGAGGGGAATACACCACACATTATAGGGGGAGGAGGGGAATACACCACCCATTATAGGGGGGAGGAGGAGGGGAATACACCACCCATTATAGGGGGGAGGGGGAGGGGAATACACCACCCATTATAGGGGGAGGAGGAGGGGAATACACCACCCATTATAGGGGGAGGGGAATACACCACCCATTATAGGGGGAGGAGGAGGAGGGGAATACACCACCCATTATAGGGGGAGGAGGAGGGGGGGAATACACCACCCATTATAGGGGGAGGAGGAGAGGAATACACCACCCATTATGGGGGAGGAGGAGAGGAATACACCACACATTATAGGGGGGAGGAGGAGAGGAATACACCACACATTATAGGGGGAGGAGGAGAGGAATACACCACACATTATAGGGGGGAGGAGGAGAGGAATACACCACACATTATAGGGGGAGGAGGAGAGGAATACACCACCCATTATAGGGGGAGGAGGAGGGGAATACACCACACATTATAGGGGGAGGAGGAGGGGAATACACCAACCATTATAGCTGGAGGAGGAGAGGAATACACCACCCATTATAGGGGAAGGAGGAGAGGAATACACCACACATTATAGGGGGAGGAGGAGAGGAATACACCACCCATTATAGGGGAAGGAGGAGAGGAATACACCACCCATTATAGGGGGAGGAGGAGGGGAATACACCACACATTATAGGGGGAGGAGGAGGGGAATACACCACACATTATAGGGGGAGGAGGGGAATACACCACACATTATAGGGGGAGGGGGAGGGGAATATACCACCCATTATAGGGGGAGGAGGAGGAGGGGAATACACCACCCATTATAGGGGGAGGAGGAGGGGGGGAATACACCACCCATTATAGGGGGAGGAGAGGAATACACCACCCATTATGGGGGAGGAGGAGAGGAATACACCACACATTATAGGGGGGAGGAGGAGAGGAATACACCACACATTATAGGGGGAGGAGGAGAGGAATACACCACCCATTATAGGGGGAGGAGGAGGGGAATACACCACACATTATAGGAGGAGGAGGAGGGGAATACACCAACTATTATAGGGGGAGGAGGAGAGGAATACACCACCCATTATAGGGGGAGGAGGAGGGGAATACACCACACATTATAGGGGGAGGAGGAGAGGAATACACCACCCATTATAGGGGAAGGAGGAGAGGAATACACCACCCATTATAGGGGGAGGAGGAGGGGAATACACCACACATTATAGGGGGAGGAGGAGGGGAATACACCACACATTATAGGGGGAGGAGGAGGGGAATACATCACACATTATAGGGGGAGGAGGAGGGGACTACACCACACATTATAGGGGGAGGAGGAGAGGAATACACCACATATTATAGGGGGAGGAGGAGGGGAATACACCACCCATTATAGGGGGAGGGGGAGGGGAATACACCACACATTATAGGGGGAGGAGGGGAATACACCAACCATTATAGGGGGAGGAGGAGAGGAATACACCACCCATTATAGGGGGAGGAGGAGGGGAATACACCACCCATTATAGGGGGAGGAGGAGGGGAATACACCACACATTATAGGGGAGGAGGGGAATACACCATACATTATAGGGGGAGGAGGAGGGGAATACACCAACCATTATAGGGGGAGGGGGAGGGGAATACACCACACATTATAGGGGGAGGAGGGGAATACACCACACATTATAGGGGGAGGAGGAGGGGAATACACCACACATTATAGGGGGAGGAGGAGGGGAATACACCACACATTATAGGGGAGGAGGGGAATACACCACACATTATAGGGGGGAGGAGGAGGGGAATACACCACCCATTATAGGGGGAGGGGGAGGGGAATACACCACACATTATAGGGGGAGGAGGGGAATACACCACACATTATAGGGGGAGGAGGAGAGGAATACACCACACATTATAGGGGGAGGAGGAGGGGAATACACCACACATTATAGGGGGAGGAGGAGAGGAATACACCACACATTATAGGGGGAGGAGGAGGGGAATACACCACACATTATAGGGGGAGGAGGAGGGGAATACACCACACATTATAGGGGGAGGAGGAGGGGAATACACCACACATTATAGGGGGAGGAGGAGGGGAATACACCAACCATTATAGGGGGAGGAGGAGAGGAATACACCACCCATTATAGGGGGAGGAGGAGGGGAATACACCACCCATTATAGGGGGAGGAGGAGGGGAATACACCACCCATTATAGGGGGAGGAGGAGGGGAATACACCACCCATTATAGGGGGAGGAGGAGAGGAATACACCACCCATTATAGGGGGAGGAGGAGGGGAATACACCACACATTATAGGGGGAGGAGGAGGGGAATACACCACACATTATAGGGGGAGGAGGAGGGGAATACACCACACATTATAGGGGGAGGAGGAGGGGAATACACCAACCATTATAGGGGGAGGAGGAGGGGAATACACCAACCATTATAGGGGGAGGAGGAGAGGAATACACCACCCATTATAGGGGGAGGAGGAGGGGAATACACCACATATTATAGGGGGAGGAGGAGAGGAATACACCACCCATTATAGGGGGAGGAGGAGGGGAATACACCACACATTATAGGGGGAGGAGGAGAGGAATACACCACCCATTATAGGGGGAGGAGGAGGGGAATACACCACACATTATAGGGGGAGGGGGAGGGGAATACACCACACATTATAGGGGGAGGGGAATACACCACACATTATAGGGGGAGGAGGAGAGGAATACACCACCCATTATAGGGGGAGGAGGAGGGGAATACACCACACATTATAGGGGGAGGAGGAGAGGAATACACCACACATTATAGGGGGAGGAGGAGAGGAATACACCACCCATTATAGGGGGAGGAGGGGAATACACCACCCATTATAGGGGGAGGAGGAGAGGAATACACCACCCATTATAGGGGGAGGGGGAGGGGAATACACCACACATTATAGGGGGAGGGGGAGGGGAATACACCACACATTATAGGGGGAGGAGGAGAGGAATACACCACACATTATAGGGGGAGGAGGAGAAGAATACACCACCCATTATAGGGGGAGGAGGAGGGGAATACACCACACATTATAGGGGGAGGAGGAGAGGAATACACCACCCATTATAGGGGGAGGAGGAGGGGAATACACCACACATTATAGGGGGAGGAGGAGGGGAATACACCACCCATTATAGGGGGAGGAGGAGGGGAATACACCACACATTATAGGGGGAGGAGGAGGGGAATACACCACACATTATAGGGGGAGAAGAGGAATACACCACACATTATAGGGGGAGGGGAATACACCACACATTATAGGGGGAGGGGAATACACCACACATTATAGGGGGAGGAGGAGGAGCGGAATACATCACCCATTATAGGGGGAGGAGGAGGAGGGGAATACACCACACATTATAGAGGGAGGAGGAGAGGAATGCATCACACATTATAGGGGGGAGGAGAGGAATACACCACACATTATAGGGGGAGGAGGAGGGGAATACACCACACATTATAGGGGGAGGAGGAGAGGAATACATCACACATTATAGGGGGGAGGAGAGGAATACACCACACATTATAGGGGGAGGAGGAGGAGGAGGGGAATACACCACCCATTATAGGGGGAGGAGGAGGGGAATACACCACACATTATAGGGGGAGGAGGAGGGGAATACACCACACATTATAGGGGGAGGAGGAGGAGGGGAATACACCACCCATTATAGGGGGAGGAGGGGAATACACCACATATTATAGGGGGAGGAGGAGAGGAATACACCACACATTATAGAGGGAGGAGGAGAGGAATACACCACACATTATAGAGGGAGGAGGAGAGGAATACACCACACATTATAGGGGGAGGAGGAGAGGAATACACCACACATTATAGGGGGGAGGAGGAGGGGAATACACCACACATTATAGGGGGAGGAGGAGAGGAATACACCACACATTATAGGGGGAGGAGGAGAGAAATACACCACACATTATAGGGGGAGGAGGAGAGGAATACACCACACATTATAGGGGGAGGAGGAGGGGAATACACCACACATTATAGGGGGAGGAGGAGGAGGAGGGGAATACACCACACATTATAGGGGGAGAAGAGAAATACACCACACATTATAGGGGGAGGAGGAGGAGCGGAATACATCACCCATTATAGGGGGAGGAGGAGGGGAATACACCACACATTATAGAGGGAGGAGGAGAGGAATACATCACACATTATAGGGGGGAGGAGAGGAATACACCACACATTATAGGGGGAGGAGGAGGGGAATACACCACACATTATAGGGGGAGGAGGAGAGGAATACATCACACATTATAGGGGGGAGGAGAGGAATACACCACACATTATAGGGGGGAGGAGAGGAATACACCACACATTATAGGGGGAGGAGGAGGAGGAGGGGAATACACCACCCATTATAGGGGGAGGAGGAGGGGAATACACCACACATTATAGGGGGAGGAGGAGGGGAATACACCACACATTATAGGGGGAGGAGGAGGAGGGGAATACACCACCCATTATAGGGGGAGGAGGGGAATACACCACACATTATAGGGGGAGGAGGAGGAGGGGAATACACCACACATTATAGGGGGAGGAGGGGAATACACCACACATTATAGGGGGAGGAGGAGGGGAATACACCACACATTATAGGGGAGGAGGAGGGGAATACACCACACATTATAGGGGAGGAGGAGGGGAATACACCACACATTATAGGGGGAGGAGGAGGGGAATACACCACACATTATAGGGGGAGGAGGGGAATACACCACACATTATAGGGGGAGGAGGAGAATACACCACACATTATAGGGGGAGGAGGAGGGGAATACACCACACATTATAGGGGGAGGAGGGGGAGAGGAATACACCACACATTATAGGGGGAGGAGGAGGGGAATACACCACCCATTATAGGGGGAGGAGGAGGAGGGGAATACACCACACATTATAGAGGGAGGAGGAGGAGGGGAATACACCACACATTATAGGGGGAGGAGGAGAGGAATACACCACACATTATATTGGGAGGAGGAGAGGAATACACCACACATTATATTGGGAGGAGGAGGAGGGGAATACACCACACATTATAGGGGGAGGAGGAGGGGAATACACCACCCATTATAGGGGGAGGAGGAGGGGAATACACCACACATTATAGGGGGAGGAGGAGAGGAATACACCACACATTATAGGGGGAGGAGGAGGGGAATACACCACCCATTATGGGGAGAGGAATACACCACACATTATAGGGGGAGGAGGAGGAGGGGAATACATCACCCATTATAGGGGGGGGAGGAGGAGAGGAATACACCACACATTATGGGGAGAGGAGGGGGAGAGGAATACACCACACATTATAGGGGGAGGAGGAGAGGAATACACCACACATTATAGTGGGAGGAGGAGAGGAATACACCACACATTATAGGGGGAGGAGGAGAGGAATACACCACACATTATAGGGGGGGTGGTCTTGTACCTATGTTGGCAGGGAAGGGGATCTCATGGACGGCCGGGTCCAGGTTGATGACGTACGGAGGTCGGTTCTTCTCATGTAAATAAGACGTCAATCTCTAAGGATGAAAATATAAGATATAAGAGGACGCCAGCAACAGAGAAAGGGAAAAGTCACCGTGTAGCTGACTCCGCTCCCTGACGCTGGAGTGCTGTGTGCGGGGCAGTGCCGTCCTCATACTGGTCGGTACTCGGGCATTTTACCATATTTACTTTCTTTGCACCTGATTTTTGTTGTCACTATATAGATTTGTATGTATTTTGCATTACGATTAATTGATTTTTGAAGTAGCCGAGTGTCCATATTTATTTAGCACTTTCACCTTTTGGTCATTTTGATTATTTCGTGGGATGAATCGCTATTTTGCACTTATTTATACATATTTTTATGTATATACATAACTTTTGGGTGTATACATTATTTATCATTTTATTTGGTACCAATCAGTTCAGTATGCCCCGCCCATACATAGTTTTTGATCAATTTATTGATCTCTGCATTTTTGCACATTCTTTTATAGAAATAAATGGTTTTAAAATTATCAGCTTCAATAAAGTTTTAATATTATATGAATTTTATATGAATTTTATATGGAGATCAATTGTGTGACCATTATGTCTAAATAAAATATTATTTACCATGAATGGTGGGCTTTATGAATATTTTTTTAAGGGTTATATAAAAGTCACTGTGTGACCGCTGCAGGGATCCTTCTCCCCCCGTGCAGGGATCCTTCTCCCCCCGTGCAGGGATCCTTCTCCCCCCGTGCAGGGATCCTTCCTCCCCCCGTGCAGGGATCCTTCTCCCCCCGTGCAGGGATCCTTCTCCCCCCGTGCAGGGATCCTTCTCCCCCCGTGCAGGGATCCTTCTCCCCCCGTGCAGGGATCCTTCTCCCCCTGTGCAGGGATCCTTCTCCCCCCTCCTTGTGACCGCTGCAGAGATCCTTCTCCCCCCCTGTGACCGCTGCAGAGATCCTTCTCCCCCCCCGTGTGACCGCTGCAGAGATCCTTCTCCCCCCCCGTGTGACCGCTGCAGAGATCCTTCTCCCCCCCCCGTGTGACCGCTGCAGGGATCCTTCTCCCCCCCCCCCCCCGTGTGACCGACGCAGGGATCCTTCTCCCCCCCCCCCCGTGTGACCGACGCAGGGATCCTTCTCCTCCCCCCCCCCCCCCCCGTGTGGCCGCTGCAGGGATCCTTCTCCCCCCCCATGTGACCGACGCAGGGATCCCTCCCCCCCCCTGTGTGACCGCTGCAGGGATCCTTCTCCCCCCCCCCGTGTGACCGCTGCAGGGATCCTTCTCCCCCGTGTGACCGCTGCAGGGATCCTTCTCCCCTCCCCCCCGTGTGACCGCTGCAGGGATCCTTCTCCCCCCCCCCATGTGACCGACGCAGGGATCCTTCTCCTCCCCCCCCCGTGTGGCCGCTGCAGGGATCCCTATCCCCCCCCATGTGACCGACGCAGGGATCCCTCCCCCCCCTGTGTGACCGCTGCAGGGATCCTTCTCCCCCCCCCCCCGTGTGACCGCTGCAGGGATCCTTCTCCCCCCCCGTGTGACCGCTGCAGGGATCCTTCTCCCCCCCCCGTGTGACCGACACAGGGATCCTTCCCCCCCCCCCGTGTGACCGACGCAGGGATCCTTCTCCCCCCCCCATGTGACCGCTGCAGGGATCCTTCCCAACCCCCCCCTGTGTGACTGACGCAGGGATCCTTCTCCCCCCCCCCCTGTGTGACTGACGCAGGGATCCTTCTCCCCCCCCCTTGTGACCGCTGCAGGGATCCTTCTCTCCCCCCCTGTGACCGCTGCAGGGATCCTTCTCTCCCCCCCTGTGACCGCTGCAGGGATCCTTCTCTCCCCCCCTGTGACCGCTGCAGGGATCCTTCTCTCCCCCCCCTGTGACCGCTGCAGGGATCCTTCTCTCTCCCCCTGTGACCGCTGCAGGGATCCTTCTCTCCCCCCCTGTGACCGCTGCAGGGATCCTTCTCTCCCCCCCTGTGACCGCTGCAGGGATCCTTCTCTCCCCCCCTGTGACCGCTGCAGGGATCCTTCTCTCCCCCCCTGTGACCGCTGCAGGGATCCTTCTCTCCCCCCCTGTGACCGCTGCAGGGATCCTTCTCCCCCCCCTGTGACCGCTGCAGGGATCCTTCTCCCCCCCCTGTGACTGCTGCAGGGATCCTTCTCTCCCCCCCTGTGACTGCTGCAGGGATCCTTCTCTCCCCCCCTGTGACCGCTGCAGGGATCCTTCTCCCCCCCCCTGTGACTGCTGCAGGGATCCTTCTCTCCCCCCTGTGACCGCTGCAGGGATCCTTCTCCCCCCCCCTGTGACTGCTGCAGGGATCCTTCTCTCCCCCCTGTGACCGCTGCAGGGATCCTTCTCTCCCCCCCTGTGACCGCTGCAGGGATCCTTCTCTCCCCCCCTGTGACCGCTGCAGGGATCCTTCTCTCCCCCCCTGTGACCGCTGCAGGGATCCTTCTCTCCCCCCCTGTGACCGCTGCAGGGATCCTTCTCTCCCCCTGTGACCGCTGCAGGGATCCTTCTCTCCCCCCTGTGACCGCTGCAGGGATCCTTCTCTCCCCCCCTGTGACCGCTGCAGGGATCCTTCTCTCCCCCCTGTGACCGCTGCAGGGATCCTTCTCTCCCCCCCTGTGACCGCTGCAGGGATCCTTCTCCCCCCGTGCAGGGATCCTTCTCTCCCCCCCTGTAGGGATCCTTCTCTCCCCCCCTGTGACCGCTGCAGGGATCCTTCTCTCCCCCTGTGACCGCTGCAGGGATCCTTCTCTCCCCCCTGTGACCGCTGCAGGGATCCTTCTCTCCCCCGTGACCGCTGCAGGGATCCTTCTCTCCCCCCCCTGTGACCGCTGCAGGGATCCTTCTCCCCCCGTGCAGGGATCCTTCTCTCCCCCCCTGTGACCGCTGCAGGGATCCTTCTCCCCCCGTGCAGGGATCCTTCTCCCCCCGTGCAGGGATCGCCCCGTCACACACGGACCTGCACGAGCGTCGTCTTCCCGGAGCCGGCCATCCCCAGCACCACCATACACAGGGAGCGCTGCCTCCGCCGGCCCCCTCAGCAGCACCGGAACTCAAGACTGCGGCCGAGCCGTCCCATGGAGACCGCCGGCCCATCGCCTTGATAGGAGTTAACCCTTTATGACAGTTCACTCCTAGTTTATTAGCAGCCCCGGCTCAGACAGAGGGGGCGGGGAGACACGACCTGTTA